>NC_142519.1:3720000-3877500 GCF_964205215.1 Stylophora pistillata
AAAACTACTGTCTCTAATGGTGAATGACGCCTTGACAACCGCAGCCTAAGAGAGAAGTCAAAACTCAGACGGAGCAACTGAAATCACCCACTCGCGTAATCTTGATTCTGCCGATTCCTCTTTGGACCTCATATTTGGCGATTCGTTCGTTGAATGTTTGGATAAAAGCCGAAAAAAAAAATGAAAAAAATTATATAAATACCGAATTTATTCGTTTAATCGCCAACCCCGAAGAAATTACGCCCTCAAATAACCGCAGTTTAGAGCTAAAATATGAATAAACGCTGCATTTATTCAAATTATAGACTCAAAAAGGTAAAATTGTTTTAAGATCATCGCATTCGAAGCTCAAGGTATATAATCAGAACACGAACATATACGGTGGTTCAGCTTATTCCAGCTTTGGAAATTTGCCTTTATTGATAACAATGTTTTTCAGTTCGAAGTATACTTCAGTGCTCTTTCACTATGCTCCCCTCTAAAATTCTCCCAATGCACAGTTTAATTTCTTTGTGAAAACGGAGTACTTCATTAGGGGGTCTCTCTTCCTCTTTCCAGTTCCCTGTGTTAACAATTTATTTTCGGAGTTTGCGTTCAGGAAGTTTTCAACACGGGTGAAAGTTCTCTTAGCCCATGTTCCACAAGCCTTTTTTTTTGTCTTCCAATTGTTTGTTTACCGAGTATACTCCGATTGCGTTCCCATCAGTTTCCTTTGCCTCATCGCTTTGCCTCATCGCGCGTGTCATGTTAAACTGACTTGTACGCATGATGTCCTCGGAGGAAAGTATTAAAATTTAATCTGAAATACATTTTTTTCTGCCATACTATTTTTTGCGAGAAATGAATTTGATTTTAGATAATCGCTGATAGCCAAATTTGAAGTCTGAGCTCAAACTTGTAATAAAACGCTGCTTAGAAACGATGCGACCATACTTAATAAAACTAAAACGTAAACAATGTTTAAACTTTATCAATATTTGCATTTCCTATAGATAGATAAATAGATAGATAGTTTATTGACTAAAAACATAACAGCCATACTTCTAGCTTACGATCACTAATATACGTAAAATATATATATAAGTACAATACGAAAACTTTAAGGATCTATAATAAAATATAAATTAAAAATATGAATGCAATCGTTTAAATGTATAGATATAACATATGATTACCAGAAACGTTCAGTTGTACACTACTTTATTGTCAAATGAATTATTATCAACATCGACTTTTAGTTGCATCTCGACGACAGTCGAACGCATTAAGTTTCAATTTCATCTTCCAAAAAGGGAGTTCGTACGCACGCGACCACTCTCAGGGTCAGTTTAGCAGCTGGATATCTCTCCGTTAACAGGTACATTTTTGCCAGTCAATTGACATTTTTTTTCTATGAGCCGATTAACCCAACCTAAATGTCTCTTCATTCAGATGAAGTCCTTTTGAGGTGGAAAATTAAAGAAAAATATGACTGAGTTCGTTTGACATAAGCATCTACTAAATATAAGCAATACCGACTTTAAGCAGTCAGGACGGCGACACCAAGGAAGACGTCGATTAAAAATTAAATGTCTACTTTTAATTAGAATTTCTAAAATGGCTGCAGGTGTTTATCATTTCTTACGGCGCCACGCCTCAACCGCAGCATAACGTAGAGTAGCAGCGCTGAGTTTCAAATGGCAATGACAGGAATTTTGCCGTCGCGGTTTCCGTTCGCAGACGACGCAAACTTTGGTGATTTCACTTTGCTTTTTTGCAAAGGATGGCTAAGAAATGTATAAAGTTTTAAAACGCACGTGCTGAGCTATTGTTCTACCCACGAGATCTTTGTTTTGCCACGTCCTCGTTGCCGTCGCCATCGAGGTTTGCTTATATTAAGGTCGCTATTATTATTTGAATCGAGAGGAGGCGGACGATGATGTCATTGAAAAATGTTGTGAGGGATTCACATCCCTTGACGTAAGGATTCAGACATATAAATGTTAAACTACACAAAAATTTGGATTATTTCTAATTAACACTGGTGGGATTGTGCGTTTTTTTCATTTTTCATAAGAGTACATAGTGTCCGTTGGTAGGCTACCTAGCTTATCCAAGTCTACGACCCCGAAAAGTAGTTTTACACGGACATGAAGATTTCACTCGCCCGATACAAAGTTCTTGTTAAGCCGAACAATCCCTTTTCTTTATGATAAGCACTATTTGAAATAACTTTGCTTTCTTACTGCAGGAGGTCATTACAACATAAAAAATTCACTGTTTTTTTTTATAAGTTCGTTGCATTTGCTTCCCACCGAAAAAGAGAGTTATGAAAAATTATATTAAGTTTGCGTACAACCTCGTCGCTGTTTGCTTTAGATTTTGTTTGTCACTGTTGGCGATTTCAATAAAGGAGCTAAACAAAGGCTCAAGCTAATAAGTTACTGAGTAATTGAGAGACGAAATTATAACCACATGTATTCGGTAGAATACAAAAGTTTGGGGATAAACGAAAGAAATGGGCAGTGACATGGCGATGTGTAAGTCGGCCCTCGGCCGCTCGGTAACACTTTGGCTTGTTTCAAGTTTAATTTTCAACTCCATTTATCGCAACCCATTGAACCTGGAAGATAAGCGTCTAGGGATATATATGCCTGGAAGGATTTGTTGTCGCAAAAGCTTTATGTGTGCCGTTTTTAAGTCTTCCTAGAGTTCAAATGCGAATCAAGTCATCCGCCATTGTTCCAGCTCCTGCTAGTCATTGGTTATTACTTGGTTTAAAACTCCTAAATGTCGCCTTATTCACCATTATTTTGGCCCTCTGCAATGATGTTGCCAGTAACCCTGGTCCAATTGATGATACGCAGTTGGATTTATCGACTTCGCCCGATTTCTGTGCTACCAGTGGTCTCAAAAGTAATCGAACGTCATATGCACAATTCTTTATATGCTTTTCTTATGGATAATAACTTGTTGAATTCTAGACAGTCTAGGTTTCGTGGGATGTACAGTACCGAGACTGCTCTAATTAAGTTAGTTGACGAGCTTTTGTTCGGCTTAGATAACAATCATACATGCGGCATGGTCCTGGTCGATTATCGAAAGGCTTTCGACATGATGGACCATAAGCTATTGTTGCGCAAGTTGGAGTGTCACTCTTATTTGTCGGATCGGAGGCAAATTGTCCGTGTAAATGGGAGTGAGTCAAGCGAAGCTTTGATGTTGCATGGAGTCCCTCAGGGCAGTATTCTAGGTTATTTATTTTTCATTTTGTTTATTAACGATTTGCCCTTGTATACAAGTGCTCAGTTGGACCTTTACGCAGACGATACGACTGTGAACGCTTTTGCGGATGTGAAAAACTTAGCCAACTTAAGTTCATCACTAAATAAGTCTGTCACTGAAATTCAATAATGGGCTTCACCAAATAAGCTCCCATTAAATGAAGACAAGACTAAAGTGCTCACGATCACTGGGAAAAGATGTGTGGCTGACATGAATGGAAGTGACATAGTTGTTACTGTAAACGGAAAACAGCTCAATAATGTGGATTGTGCTACTTTAGTAGGAGTAGAAATTGACAGCAAATTGTCATTTAATGAACATATTGAAAAAGTAGGTAAAAAGATGCCCTCTAGAATCGCCATACTGCGTAAGATTCGAGCCTGTTTACCTCTTAAACAGCGACTTCAGTTTTATAATAGCATTATTTGCCCTGTTATGTCTTACGCTAACGTGGTTTGGGAAAATTGCGACAATGAGTCGGTTTATAGGGTCTTAAGACTGCAAAAACGTGCGGCACGATTTATTTGTTATGCCGATCGCACGAAACCATCAGTTGCTTTGTTTAACAAGCTAGGTTGGATTCCGTTTTATGAGCAACATAAGATAGATAAATGCATAATAATGCATAAGCGAAACAATGGGCGTTTGCCGAATGATCTAAATGAACACCTAATTTTGAATAATAAGCGGCACTCCCGCAACACTAGATATTCAAGCATTAATGCTGTTTGTCCTAAATACAAAAGAGAATCAGATGGAGGACGCTCTTTCGCTGTTTCGGCTACAAGACTGTGGAATACTATACCTATTGAAATTAGGAAACTACATTCTATAGCATGTTTTAAAAAGAACATGTTTGCCAAGATTTTTAAGGAACAACAATGTTTGCATCATTTTACTATTTAATAATCTCTTCTTAATTGAATCTTGTCTTATTTTATATGCTTATTTTAAATGTTTACATATTTTAGCTTACATATTTATCTGATTGTATATAGTTGTGTAATCTGTGAGGGCCACAAGTTTATTAGCCTCTGGCTATTAAGCGCTACCCTCTTTAAATAAAGGCTCTCATTCATCCTTTCATTCATTCATTCATTCATTCATTCATTCAAAGAGAACATTTTTAATGAAAATATTTACCTTTTAGCAGGAATTTTGCGCAAAATCGCCAAATTTGTGACTCACTTTTCCATTTTTCCTTTCGTAACTGCCTGAGTGTGTAAATTTAGATACAGCAGCTTAATAATACCCTAATTTGACTTATTGCCTATACTACCTTCTTGTAAGAAAGGAACGTATTCTAAATAAACAATCACATTTACAGGTCATTCCAAACATCCACGCAAAAAGTTTGTCAACTTGTCATGATGATGGATTACTTTTGGCCTCGAGGAGCTTTAGCATGTTTAGTACTATTGACTCTTAACGGCGCTTTGTGGAATCTTCCATTTGTCAGAGGTGAAACGTGCGATCCCAACATAAAAAGTAAGTAGTTAAACGTCCTGGTCAAAGAACACGTATATGCGTAGATTTTTCTTGTATTTATATGCATGAATATGTATATACAGGAAGTGTAAAATGGCTGCCATAGAAACAGTTCCCAGAATGCAGAGGATGCAGGTATCTTCTTCAAATTGTTTCGCAAGTGTAGAGAAGAAAAGAAGAAGATAAAGACTCAAATTATTCAGCGTTTGTACACAACGTTTAGGGCTTCGGCCTTCTTCAAGTGGACAATTCAAATTAGAAATAAACAATAAAAAGCTTCATTAGAACGCTGTCAAGAGTACATGAACTACGCTCACTTTACATTATAAGATAGATTAATCTTTCGCACCGTTAGATAGGCTAGAAAAAGATTGTGTATTATTAATTTTGCTATTATTATCATTTATTATCAATTTCTCTAGCCCAGTAAGACCCGTTGTGGACATCTTTTCAAGTCCAGAAAGCAACAAATTACCCGTTTTTGCCTCCACAAATTAAAGGGATAATTTTAAAAAGGAAAAAAAAATAGCTGCTACCAAAATAACAAAGAGGTATTGTTCCTTTGATGTGAAACATACAAGCATCGTGCATCACCTTTTTGATGAGAAAAGAAAAAGTACATTTTCATAATATATGTTTTCAAATTGCGACGTTTACATGTATATATCTATATAGTACACGCACACACACACTTAACAAATGGTAAACAACACAGCGTACACTATTGAGTTATGGATGCACTTGGGAGGTTTGCTAAGCACTCAAGAAGCTAGAGTCGCTCTCGGCTATCGCCTCGATAGCCGAGAGCGATAACGCAATAGTGTAACTCAATAGTGATACGCTGTGTTGTTTACCATTTGTTTTATAACATAACATTGATACATTGTAGCTAAAGAGTTCCCTTTTATTTAACAAATCTTACGCGACCAGAAAAAACAAGCGCGCGCGTAAAAATAGTCTTTGCATTTGCTCACGTCAGCAGCGTACACCCATGGGCAAATGGGGGACGCTAAATTGACCAATCAGAGCGCGCGCTTTACTTTGGTTATGTTATAAACACATATATACATATATAGCATACCTATAAGATAGATTTATTTCTAACTTTTATCTTCGTTAGATAAGCTAGAGAAAGAGAAAAACGTATCATCGGATTTTAATATTTAACAAATGGTAAACACCACAGCGTACATATTGAGTTATGGTGCACGCGGGAGGTTGCTAAGCACGAAAGAAGCGTAAGAGTCGCTCGAGGCGATAGCCGAGAGCGACTCTAGGTTCTTGAGTGCTTAGCAAACCTCCCAAGTGCATCCATAACTCAATAGTGTACGCTGCGGTGTTTGCCATTTGTTTTATAACATAACATAGATACATTGTAGCTAAAGAGTTCCCTTTTATTTTACAAATCTTACACGACCAGAAAAAACAGTCGCGCGCGGAAAAATAGTCTTTGCATTTGCTCACGTCAGCAGCGTACACCCATGGGCAAATGGGGGACGCTAAATTGACCAATCAGAGCGCGCGCTTTACTTTGGTCATGTTATAATATTTATTATCAATCTCTCTAACACAGCTAGACCCGTCGTCGACATCTTTTCAAGTTCAGAAAACAGCAGTTTACCGATTGGTGCCAACATAAACCTGACTTGTACAGCGCAGCCCAGAAAGGAAGACTCAACATATCTGGATAGATGGGTCGATTATATCGAGTGGTACGATCCACAGGGTAGAGAAGTTGGAGCAAAATGCCGGCAGCCCTCAAACATACATGCTCATAAACTTAAATTAAGCTGCCCAGTGGAGCTTAAAAATTTGGCAATTGACAAATTTGGCCGCTACACTTGCCAAGCTGGCAATGGTTACAGAAAACACTGCACAAGGACATCATTTGAAATAACGATCCAAGGTAAGCAACCTTACCATACCTCTACAAAATAACAGACATCCTAAGTTTATAATGCAAAGGTGGGTGTCGCGCTCCTGCACCTCCTCAGTCATCTCGTCATCAAATTCCTCTTGAAGTGTAGTCCTCTTTGAGTCGGTTCTTACGGATGTCAAACGAGGCTTAGCCCCGACATCTTAAAGAATTGCCGCAAATTAGACAACTCATAACGTCACATGCATCCAAATAAATCATTTTTATATCAATTTGCAGGTGCCTTTTCACCTGAGATCGTTGAAGGTCCAGAGAAGCAAAGTGTCTCGATCGGTTCCAATGCTACCTTTAGCTGCACTGCTAAGGGCTTCCCGAGGCCTAAAATCCATTGGATTAAAAAAAATGCTTCATATCTTTTACAGTCTAACCCCAGAGCAAGTGTTATTCAAGACAGCGGAGCGAATCGCAACCAACTTTTCATAACGGGAGTAAAGATGGAAGATTATGGCAAATATCAGTGTATTGCCAATAACAGCATCGGAGCGGGAACAGAAGAAGCTGTATTAAGCAAAGGTGAGATATTTTTGGAATGAAAAGGAATAGATAAAGATCTTAACGACAGTCACTGCAAGGATTGACTTTTGGATCAAAATTGCGATGGTTGGGAATAAAATGCCTTTTTATCCTTTGCGTTTCTTTCCCATTCTTCTACGTCGTCTTCGTATTTTTTTTTTTATTCTTCGTCAATTCATAATTCTGACTTTTTACATTTAGTATTGTCATAATTACCATTATTGCCATTAATATTATTATGATTTGTGTTTTTGTAATCATTATCATTACTGTTATTGTCCCCCCGCTTGAAATCTATGACTCAAGACTCCAAATAAATATATATATATATTTTTTTTCATAATTCATCTATAATAACACTTACTTTCGCAGCCTCTGAGGATGAAAATTCAACATCTCAAACCTTTACAACACTCACTCCCGCAGCCTCCATGAATGAAAAGCAAAAAAATTCAGCATCTCAAACTACTACAATCGCTGTCTCCTGCACTTTGGTGGTGGCTGCACTTATTTGTGTAGTCATTGGGTTTGTGTGGATTCGGCGTAGAAATCGTGATAAAAAGGTAAATAATACGTTACGCGACATCTCCGTCCGTATTGAAAGAGAACGATTTCATAATAATAATAACAATTTTGTTTTAAAAAAAATAATCCTTTATTCACCATAATCACAAAAAATTATAACAAAAATTATGATAAAATTCTCGAAAATCGAAAAAAATGTGATAAAATGTCTAATAAAAATGTAAGAAAAACTAGAGGTTATGCACTATGATAACGATAATTCACTCTAATCATCAAAATATTTACCAACATATTAAGATAAAATCCTTAAAAATCGAAAAATACATGAAAATGTCGACTAACAAATTATCTAAAAAAAAAAAAAATCAACAAATGGCAGCCTCTGAGCTTTGAATATCTAGGTCTACATTAGTAAAATCCAATTTGGGCCTTCTAATTGTTCTGAATCCTCTTAGGCAGATTAGGGCGGATCTCAATGATGCAAGCGAAGGTTTTGCCCTGATCCAGGAAATTGTCTTTGAATAGTGTTCTCCTTTCTTTTCTGCAATGAGTTCTGCAAGGCGACGGTGATATCTCAAACGTTCTTGGCCCATTCCACCAGTCGAAGTAAACACAAAGAGACGTTAAAGAACCATGATCGATGTCTCGAACACGTCTTGAGTAGGAACGTTTATTCTCATTCTCATGCATGCGGTAAATCTGCTGCGATTCCAGATTTCTGTACGATTCAGCATTTGGGTGACAAGCTCGAATATCGAAAAATGCAGATCGATTGTGTTTCCAGAAACCACGAACATGAATGTCTAGCCTTGCATCTTGCGCCATGTTGGAACCACTGTTTAAGAGGGAATGTTGCCAACGGCCAAACATTTGGTGGCAACAGCCAAAAAATCGATTCGGCTCATATTCTCAAGTTAGGTAGGCCTTATGGTGAAACAAAGCATTGCATACTTCGTTTGGCTGAATATCGATTTATTTTCGAGAAAATCAATAATAACTGAATTTCGACCAAATGCCGCTTTTGAAGCTCAAAATTTCAGACAAATCTCGGAGCGTCCCGCCACAAATTGAAAACACTTGGACCGATAAAAACTACCAAATCTTGAAAAACAACATCAATACATAATCTGACAGCAATTTGAGCAATTCTTGATGGCTTATTTACACTTAACAAATGGTAAACACCACAGCGTACACTATTGAGTTATGGATGCACGCGGGAGGTTGCTAAGCACGAAAGAAGCGTAAGAGTCGCTCGAGGCGATAACCGAGAGCGACTCTAGCTTCGTGAGTGCTTAGCAAACCTCCCAAGTGCATCCATAACTCAATGGTGTACGCTGTGGTGTTTACCATTTGTTTTATAACATAACATTGTAGCTAGAGTTCCCTTTTATTTAACAAATCTTACGCGACCAGAGAAAACAAGGGCGCGCGGAAAAATAGTCTTTCCATTTGCTCACGTCAGCAGCGTACACCCATGGGCAAATGGGGGACGCTAAATTGACCAATCGCAGCGCGCGCTTTATTTTGGTTATGTTATAAAATCTAATTGAATTTAACCGGCCTTCTTCTAAAAAGATTAAAAATAGGTCAAAAGTAACCCGTTATTTCACTATGTGCTATACAAAAAAAATCGACTGAAAATCTGGCTTTTGGAAGGCAAAATGTGGTTCTCTTCGATCTTCAAAGGATTTTTTGGGGAAATGATTCAGTGCGATTTAATCAAATTTTAAAGTTGGATGAAATGAGCTGATTTGACGATGCCGTCAGTTGTTCGAAAATGTTCACATTCACACACAAACTCAATTGTTTCGCATTTTACATCAAATTTGCAGCTTATTTAACATAATATCATCTTACCGTCCATATTGCTGTATCACAAAAGAGGATTGCAGTCCTAAAATTGTTGCATTGCTCCCTCAATGGCAATCGAACTTGGTAGGATAGTCAACACATCCTGATAATGATTGTTTACAAAGCGTATCTCGCGGTTTCTCTGTTTCCATTTCGTTGAAATACATCGCGTAAGAGATCTTTGTTTAAAATATGTCTCCAACCGAACCGTGAACCAAATGTAAGCGGAGTGTTGCTAGTTCAGAAACATGTTTCTCGCGTGCAGAATAACGTTAATTAATTCAAAATGAGGTCCACTGAAATTAAACGCAAAATTAAAACATTGGAATATGAAACACGTGGCTACAGGAATTAAGGTTGTGTGTTACATATACGAAACAGGAGCAAACAGTTATCTAACTCCGATCATAATTTAAAGCATCATAATTGAATTTTTTATGGTACTTCGGGGGATAAAGCTCATTTTAGGAAAAAAAAAAAAAAGAGCTCACATTTTTCACATTTTCACATTTTTCACAACCACTTTTTCCCGGCAGCCGTCCCAAAAAAGCTCACATCTGGAAATAAAACCATTTTTGCGTATCTCGGAACTCAAGAAACGCTTCGAGTAATCATTGCACCAGCTGACACAGCAGACTCGAGTGCGAGTTGGTATACTTACATAAAATATTTGCATTTTGGAAACAGTGGCTTTGAACAATCAACTCAACCAGTTAGTTATTTAGTATTCTTGCCCAAGAAGGTAGCCAAGTAGTGATCTATCCCCTTCAAATATGGTCGGGCTCAAAGCCATCAATGCATTATATGGGGAAATATAACAGAGCGTGGCTGATGCGTAATGAAAAATTTAACATAAGCCAGTTATCTGGTCAGACCAGAATATTCACGCCCATCAGGAAAAGATTGACACCTAGATTTAACCAGAAAAAAGAAAGTAAACAAACCCATGTTGTGCCTATCTCTTTAAATCTTTCCTTCCTAGTTAATGAATTTAAGAAGTGAATGACTACTTCTTATAGAAGTCCAAAGCCAAATAAATGCATCATATGGCGATATATTATTGAGCATGGCTTGATATATCAGAAGGAACTCTGCGCCTCGATCTAGAGCCTCTCGTTCACCCCTGAACCAAGCTTTGCACTAAGCGAGGAACAAATTGTCATGGGATGTATGTCAGCAGGAGGAGAGAACACTGCTGCTCGGCTAACAACTAGGTCAACTTCGTCTACTGGCCCGGAAAAACTGAGACTTGCGGAATTGCTCTCAATCCGCCTCGAACACGCAAGAAGAGGTATAATTACTGTTTCCCGTTTTCTGGATGGTCTGTCGAAGTCACAGTGTACTCTTACTATAGTTTTGAACGAGCAGCAGATATCCTTATGAGGAGAACGACACGCAATGCTGTTGCAGAGTTCACATCTTTTCTCTTTAATTCATCTTATTAGGAAACGAAAATACCAGTTTCAAGGTAATTTCTGTAATTAATCAAACAATTAATAGAGATTAAAATAGTAAGGAAAAGGACACAAATACGATTCACTTTTTTAGCGTCTTAAAAAATACTTGTAAATTATTTAAAGTCCTTACCTCTACTTGAGGCAATTGTCATCTCGACCGGTTCCTTCTTACACAAAGTAAGCATCAAGTGTTTTCTATAGATACTCAGTGTGGTTTCAGCGATTAACGATAAAAGCACCCCTCTGAATTTCATTTGGTAGGTTTAACTGTAACTCATTTTAAATATTACATACCGTCAACAGAAGAAAATTTAGTAAGAGTGCAGGAAAGTTGAGAACTTATCAACAGTAAAATATAGTAGTATTGTAGCAAGCAGAGGTTTTAATCACCGAACTAGGTTCATCTGTCCTTCTTTTTGTCCTAAAATGAGCTTTATCAACCTAAAAAATAATTTACAAAATATAAATATGAACTTAATAAGGATCGGAGTTAAATAATTGTTTGCTCCTTTTTCTTTTATGTAACACTCGACCTTAGTTCCTGTAGCCACGTGCTTCACAGTCCGAAGTTGTATTTTTGTGGAGTTGTCGATTTCCGTGGGCCCTAATTTTAACAATTAGCGTTTTTCCGCACACGAGAAACATGTTTCTGAACTAGCAACATTTCGCCAACATTTGGTTCGCGGTTTAGTCAAAGACTTATATTTAAACAAAGATCTCTTACGTTTTCAACGAAATGGAAAGAGGGAAACCCTGAGATAAGATGATATTATAATAAATAAGTTGTAGATTGGATGTAAAACGCTAAACAATCGAGTTTGCGTATGAATGTCTACATTTTCGAATAACTGACGGCATCGTCAAATCCGCTCATTTCATCCAACTTTAAAATCTGATTCAATCGCACTGAATCATTTCCCCAAGAATTCCTTCGGAGATAAAAAAGAACCACACTTCGCCTGCCAAAAGCCAGATTTTCAGTCGATTATTTTGTATAGCACATAGTTAAATAACAGGTTACTTTTGACCTATTTTTGATCTTGTTAGAAGAAGGTCGGATAAATACAATTAGATTGTGTAAATAAATGCTCAAGAATTGCTCAAATTGCTGTCAAATCATGTATGGATGTTGTTTTTCAAGATTTGGTAGTTTTTATCGGTCCAAGTGTTTTCAATTTGTGGCGCGATGCTCCGAGATTCGTCTGAAATTTTGAGCTTCAAAAGCGGCATTTGGGCGAAATTCAGCTTTTGTCGATTTTCTCGAAAATAAATCGATATTCAGCCAAACGAAGTATGCAGTGCTTTGTTTCACCATAAGTCCTACCAAACTTAAGAATATGAGCCGAATCGATGTTTTGGCTGTGGCCACCATATTTTGAAAATGTTCGATTCTTGGCCACATATCCTCTTAATTGCTCTCCTGTCGTGTCTTGGAGTTGGGGTACGATTTCCACATCTTTGCAGACAATTCCCTAAAGCTCAGCTTCTAAGTCTCTAAGTTCGCTGTGGCGCTGTATAATAAAGCCACCCTTTTTGCAGACCATTGCATGGTCCACTGTGTACACGTCCCCACAAGCACATTTGGAAGGAATATCTTCGAATTGCCAGTCGTATCGCAATTGAATGGCGTCTCGTAATTCTCTTTTGTTGAGATCATATCCTTGTTCTTGTAAGGGAAGGACGGTTAACCATACCGATGAGCCCTTTTCGGTAGCCAGATCTAGTGCTCGCTTGGTTGTTAAAAGGAATTTTATAGGCTGATGAATTGATCGTGTATAAATAAAGATTAAATAAATAAATAAATTAATTAATAAATAAAATAAATGGTCTTAAGTGGTGCCCTCTCATAAACACTCTTCACTCTTTCTTTGACGTCTTTGTCCCTCTTATGCTGGGAAGTCTGTTTTGATGACTTTACTGCCGAGTCTTTTGGTAAGTGATGTTGTTGGGCTTTAATTTGTTCGACGAGCGGTGCAGTTGTTGCAGCGGATGTCTTGTACTCCCGCGGTGCTTCTATTAGCGGATTTCCAAGGCCAAGGCCACCCAAGCGAGCGGGTAAGGACAACACGTCTCTCTCCAGTTGATTACACTTGCGCCCAGTTATTGCAGGTATGAGGACATGGCTTATAGCACTTTCCAAAGGTTCTATGAGATCCTGGGAGTCGGGAATAGTCCGAAGAAAGTAAGTCCATCTGTGTTTAAGGCCGAACATATAAGCCGAGTAACAGGCTTGTAGTTCGGTTGCAGCAAATTCCGCGAGTTGGGCTATTTCGCTGACCCATTCTGATACCTTTTCATCGACATACTCTTTTTGGTATTCCTGTGAGCCAATCACTACGCCAAAATGTTTATGGTTTCGCCTGTAATATTGATAGCTGTTGCCTCAAACACGTCTTTGGCTGACTCTTCCTTCTCAGGCTTCACAACGATGCGACATTTCCTAGCATTTGGCAAGTAGCCATAATAATCATGATAATGATAATAATGATAATAATAACAATAATGATAATAATAATAATAATAATATTATTATTAATAATAATAGTGATAATAACAATAATTAAAATTTGCAAAGTTTTTCTAGACTCTGCATCTCGCCTTACATAGTAACAAGATGGATGACACGCGAAAAACGTACCTTTCATGGCTGGTCAATCCTAACATTCCTTCGTATGCCAGCATAAGCAAGATTGCGTATAATGACTGTCGTTAGTTCGGCTGAGTCTTAGAGTAAGGCTAAGGAAACCGCCCATTTCTGTCCCCACCTCTTCTCTTCTCCTCCAAATTATCCTTTCTTTCACTTTCGTCTTATAAACAACTTCTTTAGAAGAATTCAGGGGCTTGCTCGCCCCATTTTCACTAAGTTTATAGAGCAGGTCAATCCGAAAAAGGGCCATATTTCTTACTTACATACCTTGCAATTGTCAAATTTTCCCGTCATCGTAATGAAAGATGTATATGGTACTTGCCTTTTGCCTTCAATTAAATGACAGGGCACAAGACGTGCGACAAAGGTGTATTTAGAAAAAGACAAGCACTTGCCAAACGGGATACAAGACCTTGAAAACGACTGGTCGCCCAATAACCAAACCATCAAAAACCCCGAAGAAAGGCATCTGTTAATGGGGGACGCAGTAGGGGAAAGAGGGCTTCCAGACGGAAGAGAGCAGGATGATGCAGTGCAAGATATAGTAGAAACAAGTCAAGTGAGATTAGATTCGTGTGAGAAGATTGTTGGCACTGACATTTTCACAGCTGATAAATGTGTTGACCTGGGTGTCGACGAACAGCGAAAGATATCGTCTCAAGAGACCGAAGAAGGATGCGAAAACTTGGAAAATCTTGAAGTATTCGATGAAATACTCGGAGAAGGCGAATTTGGGATCGTCTACAAAGGTCGCTATGGTGGAAAAGACGGAAACATGACAGATGTAGCTGTTAAGAAGCTAAAAAGTACGTACGCGACGTCAAAATGTGACATTATTAATTCCGAAGTATAGTGGTATACCGCTGAATTGATTTTTCTTTCTGGAAGATATGCACCATCTCACTTTTTCGTCATTTTTCCCTTTGCGGGAAAACACCCATAAAGTCTGCTTCTGTCTCCTCTGAACGTTCTCTGTCGCCTCGCCACTTTTTTCCATACACCATTTTTTTTACCATAGCCAAGCAATTTGAGAAGTCCCCTTGCTTATTTTTCTATCTCAATGTAGACCCTAGTGCCATTACCAAAGAAACCCTGCATAATGAGATAAGGACCTTGAGGCAGGCTGGGAAACATCCTAATATTGTCACTTTGATTGGTATGCGGATAGAGGGAGGTAAGTCAGTTTTCGACGATGTAACGTCTTAGAGATAAGCAGGATTACCAATAAGGTAACGTTTCATCCGACTGTAAGATCAGTTCGAACAGTGCATGTGCTGATGTTATGATTAGAGAAAAATTCTTAGACTTAGTGCGTGTTATGCAAAAAAAATCTGTGCCTCTTGATCGAAAACCATTTGATGCTAGGTCTAATGCTGGAGGATTCATATGGAATTTGTTTCTTGGTTTTTTTGGCACCAACTTAACTTATTTTTACCGACGAAATCATCTTTCGATCAACTTCAGGAGCAAATAATGTCCAAATACTTTCTCTTGTTAACTTTTCTGCCGGTGTTTGCTCTTCTTTCACTAGGAAACCTTCTTGTAGTCACTGAGTTGATTCATGGTGGCAGTCTGGAAAATCTTTTGAAGGCCAAGAGGGCTCCAGGGGAAAACAACAAGTATCATAACGTCTGCTGTAAGCTTAATGACCGGCAGCTGGTTACAATTGCATTTCAGATTGCCGCGGGAATGCAGCACTTAGAGGAGAGAAAGGTAAGACCCACTGACAATGTGTAGAAATGTTGAGGTAACTTTGTTTACCTTCCATGACAGATGACCACTCTCTATATAGATTATAAACAGCTCAAAATATAACGCTGGAAGCTCGAGGTTGTGAAGGACACATTGGGGATCTTTTGCTCTTTGGTATAAGCCACCACTCAATCATTCGTGAGTGTCTGCTAAGCTAAAGATTTATAAATTGTCTTCTCTCACAGTTCGTCCATCGCGATCTGGCAGCGAGGAATATTTTAGTAGATGGCAACTTGGTTGCTAAAGTTGGAGACTTTGGATTGGCCAGAGACATATCCGATGCTGGTATATACACGATGACCTCCAACGTAAGTACGCTTTGCAATCAGTTTCAACGACTAAACAAAAAAATCAACAAACTAAAATGCATTTTAATTGATGCTCTTCCATAGTATAATCGAACACACTGAATTAATTCCCTCCCAACGAACGGTGTATCGTGTTTACTTAATGGTTAATGTTTGTACTGATAATAAAGACAACAACAATGATGATGATAACAATAAAAGCGGCCAAGATAACTACCCCCTTGGATTTTACTGGTGATCAACAATAATTAGAAAATGTTATATATCTTAACGTTGAAAAAGAAATCGCATGCACGCACTCGATTCATCCTTCTTTTTCATGAGTCAGCCTCTTCCCAGTCTCAAAGGGTATTGACTCTACAACAAACAGGACCTTGCTCACATGAATCTGTCTTTTCAACAGGGCAAGGTTCCGTGGAGATGGTCGTCTTTAGAATCTCTGCGAGATCAGCATTTTACATCCATGAGTGATGTGTAAGTTCAATTTGTATTTTAATACTGTGAGAGAGCTGTCTCTTGACTTAGAGCCGGAGGTATTGCTTAGCACAAAGGATTTCCAAAAACGTCATTTGCCTGCCGCTCTGCTATTTTCCCTGGAGCATTACCATGGTGACATCAGGGCTTCATTTTACGTTGTTTGCTCGTCTCCATGTGCTTGAATGGTGTATGTTTATCTATTTGCATTTATGGACACACCATGAAAACTTAGCATGACTTTAGTAATTTCCTCTTTCAAATGGACAATCTTATGCTCATATTAGTTGATTGAAATTTATATCAGAGGTGAGATCCGACAGGAAAGACACAACGAAGTCTTAAGCGATGCAAATATTCATTAAATACTCAAAGAATACGACGTGACTTCATCTTTAATCAAGTCAGTGCTAATTCTCCTTACCAGAAGGTCATCAGCTTCTTTTCCTAACTCATTTAAGTTATTAAGGCATTTATGCATATTTACAGGTGGTCATTTGGTATTGTCTTATGGGAAATTGCCACTTACGGTAAGTGTCGAGTGATATTATGTGCGACACTCTATAAACTAGCAGTCATGTTCTCGTCATGAGATTCCAATCCATAGTGCAGCCCAAAGTTAGGAAGGCTCCTTTGTTAAGCTAACTATACAGGCACAAGCATCTTCATTCAGAAAAATGCGTATTGCCAGTCAGACGACAGTTAAAGAAGATCAGAGGCCCGCCATACGGCTACTGAACATTTTATTCGTCCTACATCTTTTTTGTCCCCGAGCTGCGCTTAATTTTTTATCTGTAAATGAGCCATATAAAGATCCTTGTCTCTAGAACTGAATTATTTATATCATGATGATCTTTTTTCTACCAAACAGGTGAGTTGCCATACCCTAATATCTCATCACCAATTGCCTTAGTGAGTCGACTGGCTACAGGATACCGGATGCCTCGTCCCGATCAGTGCTCGGAAGAACTGTAAGCTTCAAATTCTTGTATAGTGGCGATAGAAAGTGAATTGAACGATTTATAATCTTGTAGAGGGCTTCAAATAATGAAAATTTAACTTGCCTTACTTTAAAAATAATTGAAAAGCGTTTTACTCTTCGAGGCAAGTCTTGTAAGATCCTCTGACATTCACTTCTTCTCGTTGAAAATCGAAACGATGTATGAAATGAGTCGTCATGATTTAAAAACGATTTGCATATCAAATCAAATGTCACACTCGGCAAATCAGTGATCTTTCCAATGATCATGGTTATCCCCCTTTGTACCCCTTTCCACGTTTGACACGGTAAATCTAGATGCTGATAGTGTCAGCTTCAAGAAAACGTTAACTCGTACTGCATTGAATTTTTAGATATGAGCTGATGAGTTCTTGTTGGAAAGAAAATCCTATGATGAGACCAGCCTTTTCACAGATCGCCCAACAGCTGAAGAATTCTTTGCGAGAAGTGAAGGTAATTAATGTTTGTATTTACAAGATCTCCATTTCTTCTCCTCAGTATCGCCTTTCTTAAACCTTATCTGTCCTCTTTTTCCTCCTTCAATATTTTTTTAATCGATGATTCAATACACCCTTTCATGAACTCCTCTGTCACCTTGTCGGTCTTTCTGGTAAACCTTTTATTTCCAACTCCCGCCATGAATACGCTTATCTTTTCTTAAACATAGTCATCCATCCACTTGCTTGTCTGTCCTTCCGTCTGTCAACTGGTCGACATCCGTAAGAGTGTCTGTTCTTTCTTGTGTTTGTTCCTAACTTCATTCATTACTTTTGTTTAATTCAAGTAAAGCCATTTTTTGTTTCCTTATTCATTTTTTTGTGGCGGAATTATCAATGGCTGACTCTTAATTCCAATGATTTATTTCAGAGGACATATACAAATATTACAGAGGAAAACGGTGGAGAGGCTTGATGACGCCCTGATGCTAAAGGAAAAGCCTTATTTTATTTGATTAGTAATAGGAAGAAAATCGCGATATCTCAAATACGTGCATAAACGTGTAAGGCCTAACGTAAAATGTAATAATAATAATGATAATAGTAATAATAATGATAATAATAATAATAATAGTTTATTAACAGATCCACTAGGTGACTCTTCCCTGTTGAAATTCATCAATTACAATTAAAATAAATCAAATCAAGTTATTCACAAATTACGCAATATGCAATTAAAACTAAAAGTAGGATTAACAGAATAGAAACTATAGTAAAACTAACTAATCACTCTGTGCTGTACTACATAAAAGAATTCCTTGAAAGTCTTAAAAAGTTTCTGTAATCTTTACAGTTTCCGAGATTCAGGTGCCGACCACGCTCAAAAAGTTTAGATTTAATTTGTTTCCTTGTAAGAGAAGGTTTGGCACGTTTTCTTCACAATAGGTAGTGCAAATCACAGTAAAGAATAGACGGTCCACCCTGTCTTACTTTCGACGCTGAATTGGTTAAGAAAAAAAAGTTGCTATCTCGTAAATAGACTGACTTAGCGTGGATTGGCTTTGCTAAGAGAAATCTAAGCACGCATCTATCCTACCTTTTGAGCAGCTCCTCCTTTATAATTTTCTTCGCTCGCAGGAAATCTACAGTTCTTTCGCGCTCAAGGCGCTTCCTGCGTGCATTACAACAGAAGAGGGCACAGTCAATACTTCTTTATTTGTTAAATTAAAGATGGAATTTTTGAAAGATCATGACTTGCAAATGAAACCTTAACTTCAAATCAGAGCTACAGAGATCCAGAAGCGATAAAACACACCCACTTGCGAGAGAAGTGTGTGACACTCGACAAAAGGGAGAAATAATCTTCAGCATGTAAGATCGTAACAAATATATTACTCTCAACAACTTTCTCAAGTAATGATAATTATATCAACACGTAAATGAAGCTAAGGCATGAAAAAAAAAAAAAAAAACATTTGATCATATCACTTTATTTGAATTTTCGCGGTCTTCTGCCATGACAAACGTGTAAACAATAAGACGACTCAGGATGAGCCTCAATTCCATGTTTTCGCGTGACTGCGATAATTAGAGTCAGCGGCGATTCCAAATAACTCCCAACTGGACTATTGAGAATTATAATTAAATGCAAGGGATGTTATTAAGCTGACGCTCATACCTAACAGCTAAGAAAGTAAAAAGAGAATAATAGCGAAATAAGACAACGGAAATGAGCTTTATATTCAAGAACCCTTGAGGAGACAGATCGGGAAAATAAACAACTGATAACACGCGTACATGTTGTAGTTCAATTTTATACTTGGTTCAAATTTTATTTTCCTTTGTTCTCGGTCATGTTAATGTTGATAATGAGTTTGAAACAAAGGAAAATAAAATTTGAACCCAGGATAAAATTGAACTACAACGTATACATCAGTTCTTTACATAACAACAACAACATAAAGAAAATGGAAACAAAAGGAATGCCATTCTAAGGGCCTCTACAGGCCACATACGTTTCAGGAAGGGTGGATGAAACTCGGAAACGGCGGTTATTAGTTGATAAGCAGAAATGGGTCGAGTGTGAAAAAAAAAAATGAAAATGTTTAAGACAAGAAAAAGGCGTTAAGAAATTGGTGAGGAGAGAAAACAAACTTCTGTTATTCCCTGATATAAGTTTTGTATAAGTCGTTTTTTTTCTTTGTATTAGAAAAGCGGACGGGTGATGTTTCTGGATAAAGACCCGAAATATAGAGTAATTACAAGGTTACGGCTAATAAAAGAACAAAATGTTTCTGATGGTCGATGGGTGTAACTCATGGACGGGCGGAGGAAGTCAGGTTGGGCGATGTTACTCAAAAGCGTAAACTCTGACATTTTGTAATATTTTGAAGAGTCAATTGTAGATATGTGTATTTTGACGCAAACAACTTTTCAAATCTACTTCCATTTTTACGTCACCAAATGGCTACCAAACAATAACTTACAAGTTATAAACTACCTCGATGAAATCAAAGAATTTTTTGTAGGGAAAGTGAATTAAGCCATTCGTTTCCATGCGCTGTCTTCATTTTTGTTCACACAATTTCGGACCAGTGAGCGCGCGCGTTGGGTGTGATATGCGCATGAATGAACGAGGTGTAACTGATCCACCATATGCTTGCGGCACTTAACTCAATTACTTGCTGGCATTGAAAACCCTTCACGGGAGAGCAAAGAAAGACTAATTTGTCTGCTATTCGAAAAACATAAAATATCTCATAGTCTGCATAATGATTAGGCCCCATCGAGGATTTTAATGGTTTAACGTGTCATTGTCATAGAAAACCGTTATTGGCGTTTCTGTAGGATGCAAGATTTTTACGGGGTGGGGTTGCCCCACGCCCAACCCTCCTCCTTTCTCATCTGAGCTTGGAACCGGCCATGGCGGAGACCACCATTAGGAAAGTGAATACCTTCATCAACAGCTGCCTGAGAAGGATCTTCCAGATACGCTGGTCCGACATCATCAGCAATGCAGACCTGTGGCAGCATGCCAACTAGCTGCCAGCTGACGAGGAGATCTGGTGCAGAAGATGGGGATGGATCAGGCACACCCTGAGGAAGCCAGCTAACAACATCACAAGGCAGGCGCTGAAGTGGAATCCCCAAGGGAAACGAAAGAGAGGAAGGCCAAGAAACACCTGGCGCCGTGACCTCGACGCCAACATCAAGAACATGAGAAAGACCTGGAGACAACTTGCAGGAACAGCTCAGGACAGAGCACTTTGGCGGACTGTTGTCGGCGGCCTATGCTCCAGGAGGAGCGATGGGCTGAAGTAAGTAAGTAAGTAGTCAGAGAAAACCGGGCAGGAGCAAAGGTTCGAGGCTGGCGTTTCACCTCGATCCTTTTACCATACCAAAGGTACCTGAAAAGATTATCAATGGTGGTATTTTCATTAGTTGGTGGGTTTTTTATTTCAAGATAAAGTCTTTTCTATAATCAGGGCCCTCCACGGGCATAAAATAGCTTGATTTTGGGCCAACTTTTGTTGAACCTATATGAAAGAACGTTAAGTGAAAAAAAATTGCTATAGTTTTTTTCACACCTTCTACTCACGATGCAAGGAACTGATTGACGTTTAAAAATCTTTCTTGTGCTGAACACCATCTTTTTAATGTAATTTGGTAATATCAACTAAGTTGAAATTGTAAATTTGGCCACGGTAACGAATAAAAAAGCTGACGTTTCGAGCGTTAGGCCTTCGTCAGAGCCCTTCGCTCTGACGAAGGCCTAACGCTCGAAACGTCAGCTTTTTTACTCGTCACGGTGGCCAATTTACAATTTCAACTTAGTTGATATTACCAAATTACCTTGTTACCCCCATCGACGCAGCACCACAGTTTCTTTAGAAACTTTCAGCCTTTATTCATTCGCTATCTTTTCAATCTCACACTTAATATTAGCACTTGATAATTGAATTGATAACTTGAATTGATAACGAGTGTGAGCCAAATTCAGTGTGCCATTTACGCAGTGCTGTTTGTCAAACGTACGTGGTTTACTTTTAAAGAAAATTATTGTATGAATAGCCTGTTGTATCTTTAATGAAATAAAGCAAACTTTAAATTGGTATCTCTAAATCGCTAAGGCCGACGTCGAAAGTTACACGAAAATGACATTCGGCAAAATTGTTTCCCGCCAAATTTTGAGAGAAGAAATAATATAGAAAATCTTTTTCCTGGACGATAGGTCGAAAATTTATCAGACAGTGTTCAGCAAAGGTAATTAGGTTGTTTAGTTACCTGTGGATGAGTGTTTATTTCTAAACATTGACATAAGTAAGCGTTTAAACGCTTGAAAGATGAAACACCCCCTATACAAAGCTGATTTTTTTTTTCCCGGCTAAGAATAGTTCATGTGGCACGCAGCAGTGAATCCCCGCAGATTCATTCTCCGCAGAGTTCAAGCTTAAAAACATTCAAAGCTGATATACCCTGCTGGCAGAGGCGTTTATTTGTTAACTTCCCCTACGGTCCACGTAAAAATAAAGTCCTTTGCGCTCGGCCTGTTAAATCTTCTTCGAGCATGCGCCTGGGAATTATCCAAGTTTGTGGATAGTCTAATTTGGAAAACCGGTCAGAAACTGTTTTAAACATGTTTTTATGCGCACACATCCTATTTAGCAATATAGCAAGACCAAATGTGAGCCCACAATCACGGTTATGGCGAGTGCTATCGGGAACTAATTTGTTTCTAAGCAACAGGCCGCGCATGCTCGAAAAAGATTTAACAGGCCGAGCGCAGAGGACTTTATTTTTACGTGGACCGTAGGGGAGGTGAACAAATAAACGCCTCTCCCAGCAGGGTAAGGCTGATAATAAGAGGGTGATCTGAAAAATTATGTCAATTCAGTAAGGTAAAAATATAAATATATCGGAGCGACCGTCGTTTACATCTGTAGTGGTCCCAACTGTTATGAATTATTTTTAATTAGTGCCGTTTTTTTCACTTTTTTTTGCCTCATAATATATGTAATGCCCAAATGTACACTGAAAAAAAGATTGTTTTTCTTTCAAATTCTGTGTTTTCTCTTAGACTGCGTGAGAGGTATCGTCTTCAAACCAAAAAGGCCTCAATCTTGTAAATTCTAGAGGACTTGTCTGTCACAAAGGCGATAGACAGAGGGACGTGAGTGGGCTTTGAACTCAATAACAAGTAAAAAAGGACTGTTTTTTTTATCCTTGATATTGAATAAGATATTGAGAGAAACACAGCTGGCCTTGTTGTTTACGATCATCCTACGCGTAGAGAACTTTCCCCCGCACAAATCGTTCCTCGGCGTACACGTGCATCTTCCTGTCTCTTTTTTCTAGTCCACCAGACACTAATTTACAAATTGGACATTAGGAGCATTTTACAATTTGATGACAAACAGGCGCTGAGAACATAATCTTTGATCTTGTTAAACTGTTGGCTCACTAGGAGCTTTTCACTCCAACTGTCATTTTCCACATACAACATCTGTATGCTGAGTCATTTGCTATCAATAAAAAATGTGGTTTCGTGCGACGGTTTATTTTTGACTCAGTAACGTGTGCATAATTTTATAGTGGACCTCGTTTTGTATGGCAACCAATGATTAATTCCACTACCTTCCAATGAGTGGTACGTTACCAAGTCTCGCAGTGAAACCGTAAGGCAAGTTTATGCATTTTTCACACAATTTCGTTTTCAAAAGACGATTTCTTTTGTAATTTTTCAGCCAAATAAAGTAACGTCTAAATAAATAAAGGAAAAAAAAATGAGAAGAAAGTTTATTTCGATCGTGGTTTTGTGATCAGCGAAGGTAAAAAAGTTAACTTTTCAAAAGGATTTGGGGGAACAGATTAAACAAAATCGTTTGATACAGTACCTTACAGTGTTGGATTTGATACTAGTATGTGATGCATAATTGTGCAATTGTTTAGAGACAGCAACTGGTGAGATCGTCTGTTATACGACTTTTGGTGACATGTGTTGGTGGCCATTTTATTCCTTCAACACAACATTAAGACGTCTTGAATTTTCGCTGTTTATTCGTAATCGTTCCTTAAATCTACAATGAACAGAATCTTAAGTGGAGCTAAAATTTAAGGCAATCCATGGATCTGTATACTTTATTACAAGCTAAATGTAAACTAGTTCTACGAAATATACACATGATGCAAAATGTGTTAATTCAAATTCAAGGTTCCCAAATTACTTCATTCGTAAACAGGAAGGTCGATCTCATTACTAGTTATGTCAAACGAAGTCCGCCAGGAGTGTGAATTTGAGCACGAACTTAAATATGCTGCGCCTATTCTATTCTCCTCCGACTTATCATTAGGGTAGATTTGATCGCTTGCATTGGGATGAATTTTAGTTTAATGACTAATCATTGACGTTAAATTTTAAGACAGGACCTTTCTCAAAATAATTTGTCTCGAGGAGGAATAATACATATTTTCATGACATATCTTATTAATACAACTACTGACTGAAGTCTTTCATGTTCGCCGACCGAATTCGAAATGTCATATTTAGTTACCGACATTCACATACCGAAAAAGAAAAAAGATCAGAAATAAGGTAAGCCAGTGGCCTATTTCCAAGAGAAAAATTCGATTTCCTTGCTATCGATAAACTATTTGGAAAATATAGAACAATGACTGTTTAATCTCGCTGGAAGAACGCATATGGTGGATAGAAACTGGTGAGGTCATGAAACATTTCGCTTTTAGAATAACAAACTCATAAACACTCTGAAGTTAACCGCCATCGCTGCCGTCGTCTTAATCGCAATTTATTGACAGTGGAATCTTCGAGTTTCAAAGACTGGCGGGTATTCTTAATTTAACAAATATTTAAAGGTTTTAACCGCAGTTCATATATATGTATTTCATATGTTTGTTGTTTGATTTATCATCTACGGGTTTATGTCGAATTAATTTGATGGCCTGCTCCCAGTTGGCTTGTTAGCTCAATTGGTAGAGCGCTGCACTAGTATCGCAGAGGTCAGTGGTTCGAATCCCGTACAGGCCTGAATTTTTTTCAGGTCTGATTTTCACTATTGCTTAAATAGTGCTTTACTGCGAAGGATCGTGCACATATACGTTTCATAACCGCAGTTCATATATATGTATTTCATATGTTTGTTGTTTGATTTATCATCTACGGGTTTATGTCGAGTTGATTTGATGGCCTGCTCCCAGTTGGCTTGTTAGCTCAATTGGTAGAGCGCTGCACTAGTATCGCAGAGGTCAGTGGTTCGAATCCCGTACAGGCCTGAATTTTTTTCAGGTCTGATTTTCACTATGCAAAGACTAGCAAAAACTAACGATAAAAACCGACGTTTCGGTGTCATCATGACGCCATTGTCAAGGAGAAATAAAAAATGAAGTTTGTGCAAGGTGTAACACTAAATTAGCATAAATATGTTACGAGCTAATTAAACAAATACTTTTGCGCGAATTGAATCGCTTTGCACGTTCAGAGTGGGTTTTAAGTCTCTGATGAAAAGCATTTCGTTCACCAAACAATCGAACTTGTTACTACACTTTTTCAGAGTGCTAAAACGTTTCAGTAGGTCTTTCGGGACTTCGCTGTGCCGTTCGTGGTAGTGTTTATATATTGAAGATGCCTTTCGTTTATGTCCATCCACGCGTGTGTGTAAGTGTCCGCGTGTATAGCCCACATAACCCGCATCACACAGGTCACATTGAAATTGATAAACGACGCGTTGTTGGTTGACAATCTGTGGCTTGATTTCTCGTACTTTAAGATCTTGGCCAACTTTGCGGCTAACAAATACTGGCTGGACAGTTGTCTGCACCTTCATGCTAAGATTCTTGAGCTCTTTCTTAACATAATTTGCTGATTCCTGATCTTTGAAAGGTATGACCACACGAACAATGGATATTGGTTCTTTGGGCGTCTGTGTGGGCTGCGTACCAACAATTCTTGATACGAACAATGGATATTGATTCGATTCGATTCGCGCAAAAGTACTTGTTTAATTAGCTCGTAACATATTTATGCTAATTTAGTGTTACACCTTGCCACAAACTTCATTTTTTATTTCTCCTTGACAATGGCGTCATGATGACACCGAAACGTCGGTTTTTATCGTTAGTTTTTGCTAGTCTTTGCATTTCTAAATCTTTATTGATAAGATTTTCACTATTGCTCAAATAGTGCTTTACTGCGAAGGATCGTGCACATATACGTTTCATAACCGCAGTTCATATACATGTATTTCATATGTTTGTTGTTTGATTTAAAGGTTTTGTTTCACATTTATAAACGATAAGAACTAAATCCTTTTTCGTAAAGTTCTTTGAATTAGACGAGTTCAATATTCATTCGCCTCCAAATTAATGAATATGCATGCAGTGAATCTTCCTCGAACTCCTTCTATAATGTATAAATTTCACCGAAAAAGTAAATTATCAAAAATTATATTAAGCTTGCGAACAACCTCGTCGCTGTTCACTTTAGATTTTGTTTGTCTTTGTTGGCGATTTCAATAAAGGAGCTAAACAAAGGCTCAAGCTAATAAGTTACTGAGTAATTGAGAGACGAAATTATAACCACATGTATTCGGTAGAATACAAAAGTTTGGAGATAAATGAAAGAGAACATTTTTAATGAGATTAAATGCTATTAAATGCTAAATGCAACCTTTTAGAAGGCTTTACGCAAAATCGCCAGATTTGTGACTCACTTTTCCATTTTTCTTTTCGTAACTGCCTGAGTGTGTAAATTTAGATACAACAACTTCATAATGCCCTAATTCGACTTATTGCTTTAGTAATCTTCTTCTTGGAAAAGAACGTATTTTAAATAAACAATCCCATCTACAGGTCATTCCAAACATCCACGCAACAAATTTGTCAAAGTGACATGATGTTGGGTTACTTTTGCCTTCAAGGAGCTTTGACGTGTTTAGTACTATTGACTGTTACCGGCGCTTTGTGGAATCTTCCATTTGTCAGAGGTGAAACGTGCAATCCCAGTTTAGAAAGTAAGTAGTTAAATGTCCTTGTCAAAGAAGAAGCAGATGCGAATGCTTTTCTTGTATGTATATGCATGAATATGTATATGTACAGTAAGAATAAAATGGCTACCATACAAACAGCTCTAAGAAAGAGGATGCAGTGGATGCAGGTATCTTCTTCAAAATGTTTCGCACGAGTAGAGAAGAAACGAAGAAGATACAGTTTCAAATGATTCAGCGTTTGTACACAACGTTTCCGGCTTCGCCCTTGTTCAGGTGTAGAATTCAAATTAGAAATAAACAGTAAAAAGCTTCATCAAAACGGGGCCAAGAGTATATAAACTACGCTGACTTTGCATCATAAGATAGATTTATCTCTGGGATCGCTAGATTGGGTAGAAAAAGATTGCGTATTATTAATTTTTCTATTATAATCATTTATTATCAATTTCTCTTGCCCTGTAAGACCCGTTGTGCACATCTCTTCCAGTCCAGAAAGCAACAAATTACCCCTTTTTTTGCCTCCACAAATTATAGGGGAAATTTTAAAAAGGAAAGTAAAATAGCTGCTATCAAAATAACAAAAAGGTGTTGTTCCTTTGATGTGAAATATACAAGCATCTTGCATCACTTTTTTTAGTGAGAAAAGAAAAGGTACATTTTCTTAATACATGTTTTCAAGTTGAGAAGTTTTTTAAAACGGGTGTGTATCTATTTATTATAGTAGGATACATGTATGTAGTACATATATATAGATATTGTGGGAGGAAAAAGACAAGTAAACTACAAGTTCATCCCTACAAGCCTGTTTCGTGGTCGCCCACTCATCAGGGGATTTAATGAGAATAAACTTTACCATTGCTTATATACAATATAATTTGCATGATCTAACTAGTCTAGTTTATGCAGCGCGAAATTGACAGTTTAGTTGTTGCGTAGGAGGGCTTTGCTTCTGTGGCGGCATGAAGACACGAGTTCATTACGTTTGTTTAGTGTTAATAGTATGAATGAACTCGTGTCTTCATGCCGCCACAGAAGCAAAGCCCTCCTACGCAACAACTAAACTGTCAATTTCGCGCTGCATAAATTAGACTAGTTAGATCATGCAAATTATATTGTATATAAGCGATGGTAAAGTTTATTCTCATTAAATCCCCTGATGAGTGGGCGACCACGAAACAGGCTTGTAGGGATGAACTTGTAGTTTACTTGTCTTTTTCCTCCCACAATATATACTTCGCTCTACTTCTATGTATTGAGCACTGTTCTACGAAAATCAAGTCACACTTTAGTACATATATATATATATATATATATATATATATATATATAACTGCATATATATATATATTCTGTATATATATTCTGTATACGAGGGAAAACCTGACCCTGTACACCCCAGGTAATCATACTTAAATAGAATAAATGTTTGAAAGGAAAATTTGCCCTGTGCGGGATTTAAATCCACGTCCCCCTTTTACTAGTCGGGTATACAGAATTTGTTTAATTGAAATTAGCCTGTATCCGTAATTGGATCCTCCTTTGCCATCCACTAAGTTGATTTCGTCGTGTATCTTTAATAGATCCTTAGTTGGGTTTCATATGAGGTTATAGGCTTCCCCTACCCTGTCAGCTTGAAAATTAAGTTTCCCGAGACACTACATCTCCGATCTCTTAAATCACACCTTCGATTGCCGTGTTGCCAGCATGGTTGTCCTGGTAGTGTAGTGGTCATCACACCTGACAAAATAGGTATTTTTTCTTTGATGTGAAATATACAAGTATAGTGCATCATCTTTTTGATGAGAAAAGAATAGGTACACTTTCTTAATATACGTTTTCAAATTGAGACGTTTTTGAAAATGGGTGTGTATCTATTTATTATAATAGTATACATGTGTATAGTATACACACACACGTGGATATAAGATAGATTTATTTATAATTTTTATCTCTGTTAGATAGGCTAGAGGGAGAGAGAAATGTATTATGGCTTTTTTATTATTATATAATATCAATCTCTCTAACACAGTTAGACCCGTTGTCAACATCTCTTCAAGTTCAGGAAACATCTGCTTACCCATTGGTGCCAACATAACCCTGACTTGTACAGCACAGCCCAGAAAGACAGACGAAGATTATCTGGATAGATGGGTCGATTATATCGAGTGGTACGATCCAGAGAATAGACGCGTTGGAGCTAAATGCAAACAGCACTCAAACGTACATGCTCATAAACCTAAATTAAGCTGCCCATATTTGCTTAAAAATTTGACTGTTGACGAATTTGGCATCTACACATGCCAAGCTGGCAATGGTTACTTAAAACACTGCACAAGGAAATCAATAACGATAGGTAAGCAACCTTATCATACCTCTACATAATATAAGACATCCTGCGATCTATAAGGCGAAGGTGGTTGTCGCGCGCCTGCGCTTCCTCAGCCTTCTCGTCATCAAATTCCCCTTAAAGTGTAGTCCTCTTTCAGGCGATTCTTTCGGATGTCAAACAAGGCTTAGCCCCCGACATCCAAAGGAACGGCCGCAAATGAGACAACTCATAGGGTCACATGCATCCAAATATATCATTTTTATGTCTATTTGCAGATGCCTAGATACCTGAGATCGTTGAAGGTCTAACGAACCAAAGCGTATTGATCGCTTCCGTTGCTACTTTTAGCTGCACTGCTAAAGGTCTTCGGGGAGCAACCATCCATTGGATAAAGGACATTATTATCCAACTACACTCCGTAGTGTACAAATTACGCCCAAGACGAGTGCAAATATCACGCGGTATTTGCACTCCAGACTTCAGAGAACCGGTTAGACAGGTTTTCTCGCATCGCGTGAGCGACGAACTGGATTGAAGTTACAAAAAAAATTGTGAACAATTTAAATCATTTTTCTGAAGACGAAGAGTCCGAATGGCTGGCAAATGCTGTTGATTATAGGAGTAGAGATGGAAAATGAGGGAAAATATCAGTGCACTGCAAATAATATCTTCGAAAGAAAGCAATCAGGAGTGGCTTTCTTAAACATAGGTTAGATTTTTTTTGATAAAAGGGAAAATATAAGGATCTTTTAAAAAGACGGTTACTGCAAGGAATTATCATGAGAACCTTGATTTGAAAATCCTGTTGCGTCTTCTTAACTTCATCCTTCTTCTTCTGCTTCTTCGTCTTTTACTTTTTTACCTTGATTTTCATCATAGTTCTATTATGAACTAAAGTTTCGTTGTTATCTTGCAGTGGCCCAAAAACCTGAGATTATTGAAGGTCCTGAGAACCAAAGTGTCTCGGTCGGTTCCAATGCTACCTTTAGCTGCACTGCTAGGGGCTTCCCGAGGCCAACGATCCTTTGGATAAAGGACAATGCTTCATATCCTTTACAGTCCAACTCCAGAGCAAGTGTTATTCAAGACAACCGAACAAATCGCAGACAGGTTTTCATAACGAGAGTAGAGATGAAAGATAATGGCAAATATCAGTGTATTGCAAATAATAGCTGTGGAAGAAACCAATCAGGAGTGGCTTTCTTAAAAATAGGTTAGATATTTTCTGATAAAAGGAAAAAATTAAGAATTTTAAAGGCGACTGCTGCAATGACTTGACTTCTAGAGAAAAATCGTATGGGCTTTGATTTGAATATCCTATTGCATCTTCTTCTTGCTTCTTCTGCTTCCTTTTTTTTTACCTTAATTTCCATCATATTGCTATCATCAACTAGTATACGTTGTTATCTTGCAGGGGTCCAATTGAGCTAACAAGCCAACTGGAAGCAGGCCGTTAAGTTGATTCGTAATAAACCCGTGAAAGTGATTAATGAGATAGAATAAATATATGAAGTTCATATATTTTGAATCGCGGTATTAGCATAAATAGCGCTATCTACTGTGAGGATCGTGCATCATACGTATCTAATACCGCAGTTCAAAATATATGAACTTCATATATTTATTCTATCTTATTTATCACTTTCACGGGTTTATTACGAATCAACTTAACGGCCTGCTCCCAGTTGGCTTGTTAGCTCAATTGGTAGAGCGCTGCACTAGTATCGCAGTGGTCAGTGGTTCGAGTCCCGTACGGGCCTGATATTTTTCAGGTCTGATTTTCGCTATTGCATAGATAGCGCTATCTACTGCGAGGATCGTGCATCATACGTATCTAATACCGCAGTTCAAAATATATGAACTTCATATATTTATTCTATCACATTTATCACTTTCACGGGTTTATTACGAATCAACTTAACGGCCTGCTCCCAGTTGGCTTGTTAGCTCAATTGGTAGAGCGCTGCACTAGTATCGCAGTGGTCAGTGGTTCGTGTCCCGTACAGGCCTGATTTTTTTCAGGTCTGATTTTCGCTATTCCATAGGAAGCGCTATCAACTGCGAGGATCGTGCATCATACGTATCTAATACCGCAGTTCAAAATATATGAACTTCATATATTTATTCTATCTCATCAAACAACTCTATCTGAAGCTTTGGCCCGGCAGGAATGACATCGTTTAAAGAGAGTTCATTGAACCTTGCAGAACAATCAAAGACAATCCTCACTTTGGTTGTGGACTTGCTCATCTTGACAATCGGGAAGTGCAGTAGGTACCAAATTTCAGGGGGTCGAGCCTCGGTTTCTGGGACTTTACGAAGGTACTCTTTCTTCAAATACGTTTCAATAGTCTTCTGTTACTCCTTTCCAACAAAATCTTTCTTCAGATTTTTCTCGGTGCTCAGAAGACGGGATTCTGTTATTTGGCGATTGTTGGGCAGCTGAGGGCCTCTGTTTTTTCCATGGCACGGCAACATTGTATCTTACATTGTTATAGCAGACAGAGCGGCTGACTTTCTCTAAGGCCACTTTCTCTTCTTCGGAGCACACCATTCGATCACGTAGTTCAGTCCCATAACTCTCAATCTCCCAGAACCGCTTAAGGGATTGATCCGATTCACAACAGCCTCTGGTTACACTAGTCAGCCCAACGTCCCGGGTAAACAGTGTTCGGATGGCGTGTGTTCTTGTTCCAGACTTCACTCTACCATCCGGAGGTCCAATGCAAGTCCACCCAAGTGGACCCAAACGAGCCACCGGTTCACCCACCTTTCCACGGATATCAACAAAAGAATAATGTAAATCGGCGTTATCAACACCTGTCAGCAAGTCCACCAAGCCATCCTTCGCTGGTGACGCAAAATCACACTGGGCAAGGTGAGGCCACTTGTTTCTGCTTGCTCCCCAATTTTCAACTAGTTTCCGGTCACACTGCAGGGGAAAGTCTTCACTTCGATCTCCCTTTTAAACTGGCCATTAACACTTTCGATCTCTATCCTCAACGGCATGGTTTGGAATATCTCTTAGGAGTTGTTCAACACATGGACTTTCACGGTTTGATAGGACTCCATAAGCCCAAGAGCTCCAGCCACTCTTTCATTCAAAAACGAATCATTTGAGGCATCGTCTAGGATTGCATTTACTTTAATCTTTCTCCCTTGTGCCTTAACCCATACTGGAATAGTACGCTATGAGTAAGCTTCATTTAAGCGTCTTGAGTTTTGAGTTGTCATAGCTCGCGAGATGGGACTTTCCTCTCCCTCGGGCAATGGTGCAAAATTGGCTGTCCCTTCCCCTGAAGCAAGTGAGGGATAACTGTTACTTTCTGCGACTGGCTGTACACTCTCCGCTGGTCGTCTACGACGGGCAAGCTTTGGTGTAGAAGACGGTGATGATTTCCGCGGCAACCATCAATTTGGCATGTTTGCGACTTCCTACAGGTTTTTCCCTGGTGATCACCAGACAAACACCGGAAACATAATCGTTTGTCCCTCGCCAGCTGCAATCGATCTTCATAACTCTTTTGAAGGAATGCCGTGCATGCCCATACCCCATGATGCAGGGAGTCGCAATACATACAAGGTGGCTTGCGATAAAATTTGCCTGAGCCAGGCGGTCTCCGGGTTCGGTTTAACCATTCTGATCCTACTTGAAAGTTTCGGGACTTGTGTCTTTTGGAATTTCTGTTTGAAGGTTGCCATTCGTCTGCTCTCTCTGTTACAGCCAAGCCATGAGCCATCTCCATTGCTTCGACTCGAATTTGCACCTCGTCTTTGAGCCAATCCTTTAAGCTTATAACAGATCGCTCCTGGCCCTTTTCCGCTAGCCAACGGCTGTATCCTTGCATCTGAGCTTCTGCGAGTTTCTTCACCAATAAACTATGCAACGTTCCTTCTCCTAGTTCTCCATTGCGCCCCTCGGCCTTAAGTTTAACCACAATTATTCTGAACAAGTCTGAAAATTTTTCAAATCCTTGAACGTCATTATTTCTCAGTTACGACATTTTCTCCAGCTGATCCATGTAGGCCTGCAGTTGCCGCCGCTGTCCGCCGAACTGTCCGTGCCGCTGTCCGCTCACATCTTCGTATTCTGGCTCTGAAACTCCAAGCCCTCGGATGGCTTCAAGTATGCTGCCGAGCAAGCTGCCTTAATCTCGCCATTTTAAGATTTTACTGGCTCTTTGGATTGGTCCACAATCCAAATAAACAATACACAGCGCGTCCAGAATATCTAGCGTGTCTTCCAGAGGCGACCAAAGCTGCTCAATATCTTTCTCGACGGGAAATGCATCCTTTGGTGTGATGCAACGCTTCTCCAGTGTGGTGGCGAATTTTGGTCATCTCGGATTTTCGTAAGCGCCTTTGTCGTTTCAGCTTGATAAATGCTTTCTCTTTTTCCAGTTTTGGCTCATCGTCCTGCTTGTCGGTCTGTTTGATTCCCAGAGCATTATCGGTGTCAGGATTTTGCGCCTCGTACATTTGGAGCGGCAAGATGATCTATCACAACGCAGCAAACATTTAGCTTTTTAGATTGCTCCCATCGTGGTCGCCAAAAAATGTAGCTACGATGAAATACGGTAAACAAATCACACGATTTCAGCTCCGCTTTAAAGTGAAAATTTCCCCTTAACAACAACGGTTACACTACTTCTCCACTCGAACTAAGAACCTGCTTTACTTTCAACCGTGTGCTTACTCTTTTTTTTAAACTGTCAAGAACTAAACCCGAAGATTATGTAACAAGACTGAAATCTGATGATTACTTAACATACTGAATTGCGTGACGCGTGTCACTAGTCTTAAAAAGACTCTTGTCCAGATATTTTTTGATAAAAGAAAAAAAATCGAGGAATTTAGAGGCAGTTAATGCAAGGAATTGACTTCTAGAGAAAAACTGCGAGGCCCGTGATTAAAAATCCTGTTTCATCTTCTATCTTCTGCTTCTTAGTCTTTTTTTTTTTCATCTTAAATTTCATATTACTATTATCAACTAATGTTTCGTTGTTATCTTGCAGTGGCCCAAAAACCTGAGATTATTAAAGGTCCAGAGAACCAAAGCGTCTCGATCGGTTCCAACGCTACCTTAAGCTGCACTGCTAGGGGCTTCCCGAGGCCAACAATCCTTTGGAGAAAGGACAATGCTTCATATCCTTTACAGTCCAACTCCAAAGCAAGTGTTATTCAAGACAACCGAACGAATCGCAGCCAGCTTTTTATAACGGGAGTAGAGATGGAAGATTATGGCAAGTATCAGTGTATTGCAAATAACAGCTTTGGGAGAAGTCAATCAGGAGTAGCTGTATTAAGCAAAGGTGAGATGTTTTTGGAAAAAGAGGCAAAAGTAAAGATCTTAACGAAGGTTAATGCAAGGAATTGACTTTTGGACCAAAATCTCAAAGGTTTAGAATTAAAATGCCTCTATCTCCTCTGCATTTCTTCCCTAGTCCTCTGCTTTGTCTTCATTTAATTTCAGTCTTTCTCAAGTCATAATTCTGACTTATTACACTATACCGCTACAACTTTACCTTTATTATCATTCTTATATTGTTTTTTTGTTATTGTTATCAGTACTGTTCTTATTTCACCGCTTAAATCTAAGACTATGGACTCGAGAGGAACTTCTATTTTTTCCATAGTTAGTCCAGCACTTACTCCCGCAGCCTCCGAGAATGGAAAGCCAGAAAATTCAGCATCTCACACTACTACAATCGCTGTATCATGCACTTTGGTAGCTTCACTTATTTGTTTAGTCATTGGGTTTGTGTGGATTCGGCGTAGAAATCGTGATAAAAAGGTAAATAATACTTCACACGACATTCCCGTCCATAAAGAAAGGAAAAGAGTTTGATAACAATAATGCTAATAATAATAATAATAATAATAGTAATAATAAAAATAGTGATAATAACAATGATCAAAACTTTGCAAAGTTTTTCTAATCTCTGTATCTCGCCTCACAAATTAACAAAGATCGATGACACGCGAAAAACGTACCTTCCGTGGAAACTGGTTCATGGCTGGTCAATCCTAACATTCCTTCGTGTGCCAGCATAAGTGAGGTTGTTTACAATGATTGTCGTTAGTTCGGCTAAGGCTTAGAGTAAGGCTAAGTAAAACGCCCATTTCTGTCCCTACTTGTTCTTTTCTCCTCCAAATTATCCTTTCCTCCACTTTGGTCTTAAAAACAACTTATGCAGAAGGATTCAGGGACCCGTGCTCGACCATGCATTTTCACTGAGTTTATGGAGCTGTTCACTCTGAAAAAGGGCTATATTTCTTACTTACATACCTTCAATTTGTCAAATTTGAGGGTCATCGTAAGGAAAAATGCATTATCATAATTACCTTTTGTCTTCAATTATAATTCAATGACAGGACAGAAAACGTGCGACAGAGGTGTATTTAGACAAAGGCAAGCACTTGCCAAACGGAATAGAGGACCTTGAAAATGACTGGTTGCCCAATACCCAGACCATCAAGAACCCTGAGGAAAGGCGCCCGTTAGTGGGGTATGGAGTAAGGGAAAGAGGGCTTCCAGACGGAAGCGAGCAGGATGATTCGATGCAAGGTATAGAAGAAAGAGATCAAGATAAGTTAGTTTCGGGTGAGAGGTTTGGTACTGACATTTTCACAACTGATAAATGTGTTGACCTGGTTGTCGACGATCAGCGACCGATATCGTCTCAAGAGACCGAAGAAGGATGCGAAAACTTGGAAAATCTTGAAGTATTCGATGAAATACTCGGAGAAGGCGAGTTTGGAATCGTCTACAAAGGTCGCTATGGTGGGAAAGACGGAAACATGACAGATGTAGCTGTTAAAAAGCTAAAAAGGTATGTACACGACATCAAAATGTCAAATTATTAATTCCTAAGTGCAGTGGTTTACCACTGAATTGATTTTTCGTCCTGGAAACTTTGCGCCATCTTACTTTTTCGTCATTTTTCCCTTTGCCGAAAACACCCATTAAGTCTGCTTCTCTCTCTTCTGAACGCTCTTTGCCGCCTCGCTTTGTTTTCCATATCATTTATTTTACAATAGCCAAGCAATTTAGGAGGTCTCCTTGCTTTTTTCTCTGTGCCACTGTAGACCTTAGTGCCATTGCCAAAGAAACCCTGCTTAATGAGATAAGGACCTTGAAGCTTGATGGGAAACATCCTAATATTGTCACTTTGATTGGTACGCGGATAGAGGAAGGTAAGTCACTTTTCGACCATGTAACGTATTAGAGATAGACAGGTTCACCAATAAGGTAACGTTTTATCCAAGTGTAAGATCAGTTTGAACGGTGCTTGTGTTGATATTAAGATTAAAGAAAAACTAGTAGACTTGGTGCTCTATCCATTCTAAACTTAGTGTTTTATCCACTCTATCTTAGTGCTCCATTAGTACCTCCCGCAAAACAGTCCTATGCTCTATCCCTTGAGGGTTAGATCAATGGATAGAGCACTGGACTGCTGTGCGGGAGGTCGAGGGTTCGAGCCCCGGCCGGACCAACACTTAAGGTCTCAAAATAATTGAGAAGAATATGCTACCTATGCCACCTTTCTATCACGAAATGCTTAGATATTCTAGTCTTATCGGATAGGGACGAATAAATGGCGGTCTCGTCTCCCGCAGGGTTAGGGGTAGGAGACATTAATTTCCCAAGCACGAGTTTACTGTGTGATGGATGTCCTCCCCTCGGGTGGGATGGGTGGGTTATAAGGTGAGATCGTTACATGGACTGAAGCGGCTGCCAGAGGCGCCTGATACTGCTGACTTCCAATCTCAACCTTGTTAGGAATGGGTGGGAATTGGCCCTGAAAAGCCACCATGGTGAGTGGTCAACTAATGTATGTATGTATGTATGTATGTATGTATGTATGTGTTATGCCAAAAATCTGTGCTTCTTGATCGGAAACCATTTGATACTAGGCTAAGTTCTGGGGGATTCATATGGAATTTGTTTCTTCGTTTTTTTGGCACCAACTTAACTTATTTTTACCGACGAAATCACCTTTTGATCAACCCCAGGGGCAAATATTGTTCAATTACTTTCTCTTCTTAACTTTTATGCTGGTGTTTGCTCTTCTTTCACTGGGAAACGTTCTTGTGGTCACTGAATTGATTCATGGTGGCAGTCTGGAAAATATTTTAAAGGACAAGAGGGCTCCAGGGGAAAACAACAATCATCATAACGTCTGCTGTAAGCTTAATGACCGGCAGCTGGTTACAATTGCATTCCAGATTGCCGCTGGAATGCAGCACTTAGAGGAGAAAAGGGTAAAACCCGTTGACAGTGCGTAGAAATGTTAAGGTAACTTTGTTTACCTTCCATAACAGATGACTGCTCTCAAGTGATTATAAACAGCTCTACATATAACGCTGGCAGCTCGAGGTTATGAAGGACACGTTGGGGTTCTTTTGCACTTTGGCATAAGCCACTACTTAGTCATTCGTGAGTGTCTGCTAAGCTAAAGATTTATAAATTGTCTTCTCTCACAGTTCGTTCATCGCGATCTGGCAGCGAGGAATATTTTAGTTGATGCCAACTTGGTGGCTAAAGTTGGAGATTTTGGATTGGCCAGAGACATATCTGATGCTGGTATAGACACCATAACCTCCAACGTAAGTACGCTTTGCAGTCAGTTTCAACGACCAAGCAAAAAATCAACAAACTGAAATGCATTTTAATTGATGGTCTTCCATAGTATAATCGAACACATTGAATTAGAATTAATTCCCTCCCAAAGAGCTGTGTATTACGTTTACTTAATTAATTATGGTTAATATTTGTGCTGATAATAATGACAACAATAATGATGCTAACTATAATAACGGTCAAAATAACCACCCCCTTGGATTTTACTGGTAATGAAAAATTATTAGAAAATGTTACATATCTTAACGTTGAAAAAGAAATCGCATAAACGTACTGAATGCATCATTCCGTTGCATGAGTCAGCCTCTTCCCATTCTGATATGGCCTTGACTCTACTACAAACAGGACCTTGCTCACATGAATCTGTCTTTTCAACAGGGCAAGGTTCCGTGGAGATGATCGTCTTTAGAATCTCTGCGAGATCTGCATTTTACATCCATGAGCGATGTGTAAGTTCATTTTGTATTTTAATACTGTCAGATAGCTGTCTCTTGACTTACAGCCGCAGGTGTTGGTCAGCAGAAAGGATTTCCAAAAACGTCATCTGCCCGCCGGCTCCGCTATATTCCTCAAAGTATTACTCTGGTTACATCTGGGCTTCATTTTACGTTATTCGCTCGTCTCGATGTACATGCATGGTGTATGTTTACCTATTTGAATTTATGGACACACCATGAAAAATTAGCATGACTTAAGTAATTTCTTCTTTCAAATGGACAATCTTATGTTCATATGGGTTGATTGAAATTTATATCAGAGGCCAGGTCCGACAGGAAAGACTCAGCGAAGTCTTACGCGATGCAAATATTCATTGAACCTTAAAGAATACTACGAGACTCGATCTTTAATCAAGTCAGTGCTAATCCTCCTTACCAGAAGGTCATCAGCTTCTTCTACTAACTCATTAAAGTTATTAAAGTATTGATGCTTATTTGCAGGTGGTCATTTGGTATTGTCTTATGGGAAATTGCCACTTACGGTAAGTGTCGTGTGATAGTATGTGCCACACCCTATGAACTGGAAGTCATGTACTCGCCTTCCAATCCATAAAGCAGCCCAAAGTTAGGAAGGCTCCCCTGTTAAGCTAACTATATAGACACGAGCATCTTCATTTAAAAAAATGCGTATTACCAGTCAGACGAAATGAAACTACATTATTTTTGTCCCCGAGCTGCGCTTAATTTTGTATTTCTATTTTTTCCTTAAAGTTTCTGCTGAAATACTCATTGTCTTAGATCCTTGTATCTACAACCGAATTATTTAAATCATGATAATCTTCTTTCAACCAAACAGGTGAGTTGCCATACCCTGACATCTCATCACCAATTGCCTTGGCGAGTCGACTGGCTACAGGATACCGGATGCCTCGTCCCGATCAGTGCTCGGAAGAACTGTAAGCTTTAAAGTATTGCATAATGCCGATAGAAAATGAATTGAATGATTGATAATTTTGTAGAAGACTTCAAACAATGAAAAGTTAACTTGCCGTATTTTAAAAATAATTGAAAAGCGTTTTACTCTTCGAGGCAAGTCTTGCAAGATCCTTTGACACACACTTCCTCTCGTTGAAAATCGAAACAATGCATGGAATGAGTCGTCATTGTTGTGTTATTTATCGGCGAGCGTAAAAGATCCGAACGACGCCATTCATTCAAGAACTTCAAGTGCCTTCTTACTGCCCGTCACGTGACTCGGTACAAAGTACAAACTATAACAATTTTGACAACACAACATCTCCCCCTTTAAAAACTACGGGGAGAAGCCAAAACTACTAAACATGAAGGTAATAAAGTTTGATTTAACTTATAACATGAACTGTGTAAACTTAGAGATCGGACTGTTCAATTCATAAATTTATCCCGCACAGTCACAAGTCCAATCTTCTGGGGGCACTGACTACTCGCCCAGATCTAGTTGTGGTTGCACCAGCTGCACAAGCAGCTGCCGGAACATCCAACTTGATCGCCTCTGGAATTTGCTTGCTCGAATCAGGAAAGCTAGGACCTTGCTTGCTCAAATCAGGACTGATAGGGTACAGCGGAGTAAGGTCCTTCCGGTTCCTTCTGATAGTTCCTCTGGGGCTGCTAACAATGTATGAACGAGGTGTCTCAGCCTCTTGAGTCACGGTCGCTGGGACTTTCATGTCTCGAATCCAAACCTCGGTTCCCACAGGAATCTTCTTTTGATCTCTTGCGCCATGATGAGAATCAAAGTAAGCCTTTTGCTCTTGCTTTCGAACTTCCTCTCTACCTCGGACTATAGACAAATCAGGCCAACCGGGTTTCAGCTCCACCGCAGCAAGTGGAACTCTGGATCTTATCTTTCGACCAAACAGAAGCTCAGCTGGACTGTAACCATTCTCTAATGGTGTTGAGCGATATGCAAGCAACGCCTTAGCAGGATCATCCTCCTTCTTCAGGACATACTTTGCGGTCTGCACCGCCCGTTCAGCCATCCCATTTGATTGGGGGTACTTTGGACTGCTTGTCACACTTGCAAATCCCCATTCCTTTGCAAATTTAATGAATTCAGCTGAACTATACTGAGGACCATTGTCAGATCTGACAGAGTCTGGAATTCCATGTCTCGCAAACATAGATTTCAGCGCCTGAATGACATCTTGCGAAGTCTGGGATGATGAAAGCAAGGCCACCTCAATGTATCGGCTGAAGTAATCTACGACCAGCAAATAGGTGCGGCCCTTTAGCTGAAGCAAATCTGTTCCGATGATCTGCCATGGCCTGTTTGGAACCACTGAAGGAATAAGGGGTTCTGCTCGGGAAGATCGGTGTTCTGCGCATTTGCGGCATCCCTGAACCATATCCTCAATCTGCCTACTAAGGCCTGGCCACCACACAGACATCTTGGCACGGCTGCGACATTTTGTGATGCCCTGATGGCCTTCATGCAAGCGATCAAGAATCTCTATCCTCATGCAGGACGGTATGATGACTCTGGAAGCCTTCAGAAGTAATCCACGAACTAAGGTAATTTCTCCTCTCTCACTCCAGTACCCTTTTAGTGCCTCCGGAACTCTATCTTTTTCTGGCCAGCCAAGTTGGCAGTAGGCTGCAAGTTGTCGGCATACTTCATCCTCCTCTTGTCGTTCCCTTATCTCTTCCAGACGTCTGTCGCTGGCTGGAATTTCACTCAAAACACTGTGCGCATACAGGGCTATTTCTTCTTCTTGTAAGCCTGACTGCTGCTCCTGGTTTATCGGAGCTCTTGAGAGAGCATCTGCTGTTGTCAAACTCTTGCCTGGAACGTGTGAGATGGAATACTGGAATCTGAGCAGCCTCATTCGTAAACGCTGAATTCTTGGTGGCATTTCATTTAAGTTCTTTGACCCCAGGAGAGGAACTAATGGTTTGTGGTCCGTTTCAATATGAAATGGCTTACCGATGAGGTAGTCCGATAACCTTTCGCATGCCCATGTCACTGCTAGAGCCTCCTTTTCTACTTGGGCGTACCTCTGTTCTGTTGGCGTCAATGCCCTGGATATGAATGCAACGGGTTTCCAACCGCCATCCTCTTGGGCTTGGGTGAGAACCGCTCCAAGACCAAACGAGGAAGCGTCCGATGATACCCTTGTCTCTTTGGCTGGATCATAGAGGGCTAGTGTTGGCGTAGAGACTAGGGCCTTCTTTACGGCATTGAATGCTTCCCGCTGAGCCCCAGTCCAGAGCCATGCATTGTTCTTACTCAGAAGATCCCTCAGTGGCTTTGTCATGTCCGCCAGGTTAGGAATGTACTTCCCTACTTGATTGACCATGCCCAGGAACCGCCTTAATTGTGCAATGTCAGTTGGTTCCCCCATCTGTGCGACAGCTTCCACTTTAGTGGGGTCGATTTGCACTCCATCTTTGCCGATCACGTGCCCCAGAAATTCCACTTTATCTGTTGAGAACTTGCACTTCTCCAGGTTAAGGGTAACATTAGCATCTGCTAACCGCTCCAGTACTGCAATCAACCTCTTATCATGCTGCTCTTGGGTCTCTCCAAATACTAAGATGTCATCAACTTGACACTCCACCCCATCGAGACCTTCTAGGATCCTCTGCATCGCTTTCTGGAAGTGTTCGGGTGCTGAAGAAATACCGAAGGGTAGTCTTGTGAAACAGTACCTTCCCCATGGTGTGATAAAAGTGGTAAACAGCTTTGAATTCTCACCTAACTTCCTCTGCCAAAATCCACTATTTGCATCCAGCTTAGACATAATCTTTGCGCCAGACAGTTTGGCTAGAGTTTGTTCAGTTGTTGGCATTTGGTGGACCTCTCTCTGAACAGCCTTATTTAACTGGACAAAGTCACCACAAATTCTGACACTGCCATTCCTTTTGGGTACAACAACAATCGGGGAACACCACTGGGTAGGTTGATCGACCTGTTCTATCACTCCCATTTGCTCCATTCGCTCAAGCTCCTTCTTCACTTGAGGTAGTAAAGGAATAGGAATACGCCTTGGGGTACACAGATTAAATGGAGTGACCGATTCATCCAGCTTGATCTCGTAAACACCATCCATGCATCCTAACCCCTGAAACAAGCTGGGGAATCTCTTCTCATAGTTGCTGTCCTTTGAGTCAACACCAGAGATTCTAGCAATTGTCCCGAGCCGGCTACACGCGCTTCTTCCCAACAAGGACTGTTCAAGGCCAGGAACCACATAAATTTCGTCAGCACAGCATTGCAGGTTATGCGTAAGGGATGCTGTAAATTTACCTTTGCAAAACAGTGGTACTTTGCATGGGCCATACAATTTCTTATCAGGTGGAAGGAGCTTTTCCTGAATTGACAAAAGACCAAAAGTCTTTTCTGATATGACAGAAACATCAGCCCCACTATCAAGCTTGAAACTAACTGGGCAACCATTTACCAGGATTTCAGCTTTCCACGGATGTGCCTGCATGCTGTCAACACCGATCTCTCCAAGAAACACACTGGTATCTGGATCCTCAGAAAACTGATCCTCGGTTACAACTTCTTCAACCTGTTGGGACATACATACTCGGGCATAATGACCTTTCTTGGAACATTTATGACAAACAGAATTAAGTGCAGGGCAATTCCCTCTGGTGTGATTTGCAGATAATCCACATCGTAAACAGCCACTGGGGTTTGACTTATCTCTAGCGCCAACGACACCTCCACGTTTCTTTGGTGGAAACTTCTGCAACTTTGCTCTGAATTTGGCTCCAATCTCATCGATTTCGGTGGATGTCGACCGCTGACCACTCCTAATGACTTCTTGTTGTTTCTTGACTGACTCGCTTTCCCTGGCCATTTTCACAGCTTTTTCAAGAGTCAAAGTCGATTCCAACTGCATCTTTTCACTTAGTGTAGCATCTTTAACTCCCACCACAATACGATCCCGAATCATCTCTTCTTTCAGGGCGCCAAAAGTGCAATGCTCGGCCAAGCAATGAAGCGATGTGATGAATTCCTCGGCGGTTTCGTCAGCCTGGGTTCGCTGGTTGAATTTCGCTCGTTCGTAAATGACATTTCTCCTGACTAGGAAATACTGGTCGAACTTTTCCTTTACTTTGTCGTATTTTAGCCGGTCTCCCTCATCGCCAAACACAAATGTAGTCATAACATCGTCGGCGGCATCGCCCATCGCGTATAGCAACGTGTTTACTTGAATTTCTTCGCTTTTTCTGTGTAGATCACACGCCATCCGATATCGACCGAACCGACGAATCCATTTTTCCCACTCGTCTGGCTTTTTGAAATCGAACATTTCGGGTGCAGTAATCTTGTTAGCCATGATTCCTCCAGAACAGTAGTACGCTTACTTCCCGGGTTTCTTCTGCTGTCGCGGCGAACAATTTCTCTTTTGTCAATATTTAGCTCCGCTCGAGTAACCTCAAAGAACTCTCCTGTATTTTCCTCTAAGGGCCTCGACTATCCAGTTATTCTTCTCGTCAAGGGACTCAAAATCCCACTCCTGACACCATGTTGTGTTATTTATCGGCGAGCGTAAAAGATCCGAACGACGCCATTCATTCAAGAACTTCAAGTGCCTTCTTACTGCCCGTCACGTGACTCGGTACAAAGTACAAACTATAACAATTTTGACAACACAACAGTCATGATTTAAAAATTGTTTGCATATCAAATGTCACACTCAGCAAATCAGTGATCTTTCCAATGATCATTGTCATGAGTTCAAAATCCCCTTTTGTACCTCTTTCCACGTTTGATACGGTCGATCCAGATGTTGACATTGTCAGCTTCAAGAAAACGTTAACTAATACTGCATTAAATTTTTAGATATGAGCTAATGAGTTCTTGTTGGAAAGAGAATCCTATGATGAGACCAGCCTTTTCACAGATCGCCCAACAGCTGAAGATTTTTTTGCGAGAAGTGAAGGTAATTAATAGTTGTATTTACAAGATTTCCATTTCTTCCCTTCAGTATCGCCTTTCTTAAAACCTTATCTGTCCTCTTCCTCCTTCAATTTTTTTTGATCGATGATTCAATATACCCTTTCATGAACGCCTCTGTCACACTGTCAGTCCTTCTGGTAAATTTCCATCTCCTGCCATGAATACACTCATCCTTTCGTAAACATAGTCATCCATCCGCTTGCTTGTCTTTCCGTCCTTCTGTCGACATCTGTAGAACTCTTCCTTCTTGTGCTTGTTCCTAACTTCATTCATTACTTTTGTTTGATTCATGTAAGGCCATTGTTTCTCTCCTTATTATTTTTTTTTGTGACGGAATTATTAATGGCTGACTCTCAATTCCAATGATTTATTTCAGAGGACATATATGAATATCACAGAGGAAACGATGGAGAGGCTTGATGACGCCCTGATGCTAGAGCAAAACCCTCATTTTATTTGATTAGTAATAGGAAGAAAATCGCGATATATCGAATACGTGCATGCATATAGCTATAAGGCCTAACGTATAATAATAATAATAATAATAATAATAATAATAATAATAACAATAATAATAATGGTTTATTAACAGATTTATTAGATGGCTCTTCCCTGTTAAAATACATTAATTACAATTAAAATAAAGCAAATTAAGTTATTCACAAATTACGCAATATGCAATTAAAAGTAGAAGTAGAATTAACAGAATAGTAATTACAGTAAAACTAACTAATCACTCTGTACTCTATTACATAAAAAAATTCCTTGAAGGTCTTACAAAGTTTCTGTAATCTTTGCAGTTTCTAATAGATTCTGATAAATTGTTAAGTGCTGTTTTCGATTGGGACCACTAATCGTATTTGACCCAGGTGCCGACCACGCTAAAAAGAATTAGATTCAATTTGTTTCCTTTTAAGTGAAGGTTTCACACGTTTTCTTCACAATAGATAGTGGAAATCGCAGTAAAGGATAGACGGTTCCTCCTGTCTTACTTTCGACGCTGAATTGGTTAAGAAAAAAAATTGCTATCACGTAAATAGACTGGCTTAGAGTAGATTGGCTTTGCTAAGAAAAATCTAAGCACTCAACTAGCCTGGCTTTTTAGCAACTCCTCCTTAATAATTTTCTTCGCTCGCACGAAAACTACACTTCTATCCTGCTCAAGCCACTTCCTGCGTGCTTCATAACAGAAGAGAGTACAGTCCATGCTTCTTTATTTGTTAAAAAAAGGTAGAACTTTTGAAAGACCATGACTTGCAAATGAAACCTTGACTTCAAATCAGAGCTACAGAGAGTCAGAAGCGAGGAAACACAACCACTTACGAGAGAAGTGTGTGACACTCGACAGAAGAAAGAAATAATCTTCAGCATGTAACATGGCAACAGATATATTACTCTCAACAACTTTCCCAAGTAATAATTATTATATCAACACGTAAATGAAGCTAAAGGGAAAAAAAAAAAGAAAAACCATTTGATCATATCACAGCCAGAATAACAATAAAACTCGACTTTATTTGCGGTTGGCAAGTGTTTAAGCTTATTTACAGGAAGAGGTTTGCCGAGGGTCTGGCACTAATTGTGAGTGCGAGACCCCAGCAAACTTGTCACCGGCTCACGTTGCCAAGGTCCCCATACTTTCCCGAGGACGAAGAGACACTTGCACCGAAGCGCTTATAATGAGGGCCAACTCACAAGTTAATTAGTCAAATCATTAACATGTCCTCTGGGAAAGGCTTGCTCAGCCTCATCACTATGCAACAAAAGCATCAATCACTACGAAAATCATCAATCACTACAAGAGGATGGGCCATTATTGCGACAAACAAACGAAACATAATTGTTTCATGTTGATGTTTTATGTCCTTTTCAATAAAATAGATAAAATGTTTTGTAAGTGAATTCATAGTTAGTAGAGTCCCCTCTACTAACTATGGTGAATTGCACTGCCGTTTGTGACTTCTCAATTTTTTTCAATTCTTGTTAAATTTTGATCAAATACATAAGTTAAGTTAAATACCATAAGTTAAATTTTCTGAAACTGAACCCATCAACGTTTTCTTTGGTGTCCAAATGTAATGAGTTTTGATCTTTTATCTTAGTAACACAACCTTTCCGGCTTAGTTTTAACGGGTTGAAACAAAGCCGTCGCTGAAGGCTGTTGAGGCGCTCTATCGAGTCCTAAATATCTTTAAGAGGCTAGAAACCAAAGTTTCGGTCCAAAATTTGACGGTATGGGTTGATGGTTACCGAAATACTGGTCCTGTCCTCGTGTACCGGTTCACAAGAGCCGACACAAAAGACCGAACAATACACAACAGCTAACCGTTTTGTTTTTATCCCGAGTGCATCTGTTAAAGCCAGCAGAAAGAAAAATTTGGAACGGAAATCAGAATTATTTTAACGTCTGCATGGTTGTTTTCAGAAAAGGTCTCCTAAAAAGGAGTGACCTTGATTCGAAACATTTGAGGGATGGTAAACACATTGGCTGTTTCTCGAAGCTTATTTTTTTTCTCGAAGCTCTGAGTTTTCCTCCTTACATTTTTTTCATGTGAAATGGAGGTGAGTGTTCATATATAATATGAAGTAAGAGAGCTTCAGCAGGTAGAGTTTTTTTGGAAACATTTTCATATTAGGCTGTGGATAAAAAACATATAAAGACTGAAAATGATACAAATCGAGAACTCAATTATTGTAGTGTACCCTAGCTTTTCATTTCCCGGGAATTAAAGTAGAGATTGCAAAGTGAAAAGCACGCCACCTATGATAAATTAAACGCCTTGGATAGCCGGAAGTCACAATACTTTCTTTTCGCCAAACTTGTTATTGGACCTTATAATCTTTAAATCTCGCACAAGTTCTTAAAACCAATATTAATGCAGAAGCAAGTTGCGACGGAGGTCAAAGAGTAAAGAATTGAAAAAAATTGAAAAAAGGATTGAGTGTAAATAATCAAGAGTCATTCCACCCTTTGTCTGATCTCTTATGCAGAGAATTTGTAACAGTGAGGTCTGATCCACAAAGCCAATGCGACCCTTCTCAAGTCCACTCTTGCCTGTTCCCCTGCCCCCCCTCACCCCCCTCCCCACCCGCCCCCTAGGAAACCAAGATTTTGGTCCAAGAGGGATGGTGAAGACCCCATTGTCTCTCAACCCTCCTCTGCTTCTCAAAAAAAAGAAAGGAACGAAAAACGCAAAGTGTGTGGGGTTCAGTCTTAATAAAAAGAAGTTCTGAAAACCTGACCTCTGCATCAAAGTCCTCAAATTTTCTAGCTCAAGCATAACATTTCCCTCGAAGCGTTTATAATTGGTGTGTAGATGCTTAAAAAAAGACTTTCGCGCCTCCCTTCTGGTTCAGCAAAAGCTTGTTCGAGAAAACTAAATCAAAGCCATTTCATGGAGAGATAACTTAGCAAAGAGTAAATAGTGGCTCGGAAAAGGTCGCCCCTAGTATTTTTATTCCAAAGAAGTCGGGGCAGTTAAGGCCAAGAGAGAACGAGAATACGACTACAACAAGAAAGTAACAAGATAAGATTAATTTATCATCAAGATAAATTCAGCACGGGAATAAATTAAATGAAGTTTGACAAGAGAAGCCGTCTTTTACCTTCAATCTTTAATAGAAATTGCAAATTAATTCATTGAACAAGTCAATTGAATCAACTTGGGAACAGCTTAAAAAAAGACTACAATATTTCTTAGAATAAGCTGCCTTGATTATCTACCTAGTCAAAAAATTAGTGTTGAAAAATACTCGAAACTCGAAAAAGGATAAGATATATGATAAAAAAATTGGCACTGAAGTAATAACAAAATAAATTAAGCAATTTGTTGCGATAAAAAATAAGGCACTAAACTTATCAGAAAAAAAATTAAATAATTTCTCCCGAAAGCAAAACTCGTGATATTAATAATCCGTAAAACTACAAAACTTTATGAGATCAGCACAAAGAAAACGATTAGCAATTTTAACGTCTAGCCAGGACAATTCTGATGAAATGCTAATGAAATCCTAATTAATTATCTTAATGAAAAATTCAAGCACCTATAATTAAGGGTAATCTCCTTTCAAACGTGAAAGATTAATTCTTCACGACGAGAGTCTCATCATTCACATATTCAATGATTCCTTTCAGGTGATTAGTCAACCAATTTACTATATCAATATTCTTCTAATGCATAACGTTTCAATTGTCCATGTAATTTTTTATAAAGAAAAATGTAATGCATTTTCTCGGACAAGCGCCTGGGAGCTTATTTAGCATTTCGGCTACAAAGGAGGGACGTTTATTAGAGAAAGGCGCTTATTCGAGAGGGATTCCTATCAAGAAGCTAGAAACCTTTACTGAATCCACTCTTGTTGTCGCTCAAAATAGTTTAAAGTCTAGGGAAACAGAATAGAAGCTGTTGTTCCCTAATTACCCGATGGTCGTCTCTCAGGCTGGTGTCCGACGGTTTCCTCTTCATCTGAGTCCTTAAGAAGCAGAAAAAAAAAAGAAAAAACTATGAAAAACATTTCAGGCATTTGAATAGTTAGGGCGATGGTTAGAGTTAAACCCCCCAGTTAATTCAATCCCTGGGTGTACGCAAAGCTTAGACTCTCCTCTGTGCTGCACCACAAAAAGCAGGGACTTGAAAGTTTCATTACAGAACGTTTGAACATTTTAGTATCCTGTTACAAGGACTACTATACTTTATAGAATAATTGAGATACAACAAGTGCAAGGATTGGTCAAAAACCTGTCGTTTGTCGCTACGGTAAACCGATAGAAAATTGAGACTGTTAAATTTTATTCTAATTCGAAAAGCTTCGAAAATTCGGTAAACCCAAAGAAAATCGAAACATTTTAAGTTAACTCGAGATGGTGTTGAATAAAACCCTTGCGTGTTCTCCAAACATCCCGAGTGGGTTATCACACTGATAAAGAAATAGAACGGGTACGGTCTATTGGTAAAATTGGTACATTTTGGGCTCTCATATCAAAGGGCAATCTAACATTAAGTAACCGCGCACAGCAAGTTGTAACACAAAGGCCATCCAAAATGAAACTCTACGATATGTCTACTTACACTGCTCCATGACTGTTGATCATCACTTGCCTCACAACACATGACAGTACCAGCAGACGTAGAGTTTATCCCATCCTTCATCTTCAACTTCTTGACACGAGCCCAAAGCTGACGATTTCTCTGAAACGTTGTTTTCGTATCAACATATTAATTACTGCCAAGCTCAAGTTTTGATTCAACTTACATTCAGTGAGATGTACGTGATTTGAAAGCTTTACTCGTGTTCTCCCAACATCCCAAGTGGGTTATAATGTCACAAACAGATAGAATGTGTAGCATATTGCTTAATATTAATGCAGTTTGGGGTATCATATCAAAAGGTGGTCTAACAAAGTAAACGCGTACAGCAAATCATAACACAAAGGCCATCCGACACGAAATTCTATGATATTTAAACTTACAGTGCTCCATGACTGTTCATCATTTCTTGCCTCACAACATCTGGATGTACCAACAGACGAAAAGTCTCTCAAATCCTTTGGACTCAAGTTATTGATACGAGCCCGTAGCTGACGGTTTCTCTGAAACGTTGTTTTCAATTAAACATGTAAATACTACCAATTCTAAGCTCAGGTTTTGATTCAACTCAAATTCAGTGTCTGTTCCCACCTCCAGAAAAACAGTATTAATCATCACGACAGTGTGATTTCTTAAAGGAGAGGTAAGATCTAAAAAACAACTCATGTTTATCTCCGTCGTTAACATGTATACATTAAAATCTATTTCTAACCGCTGTTTCAGACTCTGAAAAGCAAACTTAACAGCTTAAACCTCAACAATGAAAGGTGCCATTTTGAAAAACAAAAAAAAAACAAAAAAAGCCTAGTAACCTGGCCGTGCACAAAAAAGGCGTAGTGCACGAAGGTACTGCTCATTTGAGGTAAAAAAAGCTATTTTGTGAAGTGCCTTATAATCTTTGAACATATCACTCTTAACCACTTAGAGTGACTTGCATCTTATCTCTCCCTTCAGTATCACCCTTGAATCAAAGATGAAGGTCAAAAGAAATAGAGGAAATGATCACCAACAAAACAAGTTCCTGATTGTAAACAAATTCTCCTTGTCAGCGCCTTGTTAAGAAATAATTATAAGAAGAACAGTTTGGAGAATATGCATACCGATGCTAGGGCACGAAGTTAATATAACACCAATATAATTTGTAAGAGATGCAAGTCTAAGAACACATGTTATACAACTGTGACACCTCACCTTGCACAGACTTTTATTTCTTTCTTTAATTCTCCTTTCTCTATTGGTTTTTTCCACTGCGATTGAACGTTTCAAACTTTTTACTCTCTGCTTTTCTTTTGCCAACATACGTTTCAATTTCTTCACTGCATTTGTCTCAGCTTACGAAAATGCTTGCGATGCTTACTCTTGCATTCTTTTTTGGTACTCCTCTCGACGTCTATTCAGCTCAACCGTTACAAATTTGATTACCTTTATTAAAAAAAAATTAAATATCACATCAGTTTCCTCTCTAAAATTCCCTCCCTTAATTCCTCTCTTAAAAACGTTGTTTACTTGTTTGATGATTGCGTGCCGATTCAGTGCAGCATTCCAGCCCCAACAACAACAAAAAAGAATGAGACAGACTCCATGTCTGAGTCGGTGTGTGGTGTGTGTTCACCACAGTTGTTTTTGTTCAGCTTGAATTCTCATTAACAAAAAAGATATTAGGGGTATGACATTGCACAGTTTCATATTTTTGAATGAAATAAGGATTATGTGTGCTAAAGTGACGAGCAACTGCAGATTCTAACAAATTAAGTATAGATAACATTTATTTCACTTAACAGGTTGTTATAAATAAACCTAAGTAGCTCATGAGACGGACTTTGAATGAACATTTCAACCCCCTGATCCCCCCCCCCAAAAAAAAACAGATAACCAAACAAAAAATAATTAACACACAAGCGCAGGTACATGTTTAACTTAACAAATCACATTTTCTTAACACAGTTTACCTCACCACCATCTAGACTTTTCTGATCTTGTTCTTCAATGCGCTGCAGACAGGTACAGGGTGTGATGATAAAATTTAAACATTTTCAATAAAAAAAACACATACAGGACTATGAACCTGTTTAACATACACATTTGTACAACAGAGATGTTTAGTCCGATGAAGTACAAAATATGTAAATATATAAATATCAATCTTGATATTTAAGAGTTGAGAAGAGCATTAATTACCAAAGTTACAGTTGTACAAGCACCACATACAGAAAACCCCTGAGCTAGGGGCTGGTCATTTCAAGTTTAGCCAAAACTGCATTCTAAGCCATCTTCAATTTTTCCAATGATCCTTTTATCTTAACTTTTATTTTTTTGAACAGAGGCAATAAATGGGGCTAAAGCTAATAGTGGAAGGATATTTCTTTAATTAAATCAACCCCCTCAAAGAGAATCCCTGAGGCCCACTGCTTGTGTAAAACGGCTGTTTTGGGTCAGACAATGTCTTAATAAGAAGTCCTTAAAAGTTAAGAACTGTTTCCCAATGAATCCCATAATATCAAATGTTAAAAACAGTAAAGGGTGCAAGTTCTTAGGAATCTGCAGTGCCGATTCAGAGAGGGACAAGTTAATTTGGATTTATCAAGTGAGTTGATAATGTAAACTGGCCACCACAAAGGGTTTCCAAACCACTAGCCCTAGTCAGAGAAAAGAAAGAAAATGAGAGAAGCAAAGGGGAAAAGAGAAGAGAATAAGAAAGAAGGAAACAAATGGGAGGGAGAAGATGAAGGGGAAAAAATAGCTCATTCCAAGCACTCAGTCAGAGGAGATGAACAAAACTTGTCATTTTTAGTGCTTCCACCCTTTTTGCTTGGTTTCCACTTTTTGAGAAAAATATTGAAGGGAAAAGAAGTGGGGAGAGGGAAGAAGGCATTATGGAGAACAAAATGATGGAAGGAAAGGAGGTGGAGCTGTGAGAAATGTAGAATGTGAGGAATGGAAAGAACAACAATAAAGAGATTATAAGGAAGAGGAGAAGAGACAAAAGAAGTTGAAATGATCTTCTCATATCTTGTATTTCACCACAATGAAATGCTGTAGCTTAATAATCTTCATGACAATACCTGGATATTGGCCTTAAGTGGCTATATCCTGTTGGCATTACATCACAGTAAATAATGAATGGTTGCTGTCCACATGCTATCTATTGAGTAGCATTGCTCCCTTGGGACTTAGAAATGTTTAACTCACCTCAACGCACTCAAAAAATTCAATAAATAAATGAATCAAACCTCTAATAATTTCTGAATCGACTCATTCTTCTCTAATTCTCTGGTAGCACTTTCTTCCAAAAGTTGCTTAAACTGTTAAAAAAAAAAGTCCCAAATTAAGCCAATGATAGAACATTCGGTACTTCTAACAAAACACAAAGTAATACATGAACACCTTTAATGACTGGTCCTAGGGGAGGGACATACATTCAATGAAAATGTATCCTGTTCCAAAACCAACTAAGATTGGAGTTATATTTATCACATCAAGGCTTAGAACTCTAATTTGACCACACGGGCCACACCAAGGACCCAGCATGAAAACCTTAGCACCATCCTTCTTCATAAAGGTAATATGATCTATAAACAGTCAATCATATTCAGAGAAAGGTAATCCATGGCTGAGGTTTATCATCAGCGGGGTTCAACTGATGTGAATTTAAATTAATAAAATCCAGATTTAATGATAAATACCAGGTCACACGATGTCTGTGCATCTCGAAGGTTGTTAAGGACTTCGCTAAATTGCTGTTTGGAAATAAATGTAAGTATAAGTAATTTTGTTCTGAACATTGCAGACATAAAATGAAAGTTGACATCTTGAAAAAGTGTGACTTAATGATTGAACAAAACATCATTGCAATATGTACTCTTTGTTCTTTTCCACTTTTTTCACTATGTAGCTATTTTTCAAGTTACATTTAACTGTCTGTACATTGAATCTGGTGAAAAAAAACCAAGGCAGCACTTATTTTAAATATTACAGATACAATTAGGCATTAAAACAGGACTCTGTAGAAAGATCAAATGTATTTTTCTACTACAGATGGTAAAAACCATATCACCACCCTTAACTCAATGTATGCTGCAAGCATACATAATGGTAAGACAACTTATAGACTCAAAAATACTACCTGCTGAACCTGTTCATATTGACGAGAAAGCCTGTCAAATGCTTCTGTCTTTTTTCTTAATTCCTGAAACCAGAAATGAATGTTGAATTCAGATTTATATGCCCCAAGGCCCAACTTCATTAAAATTTACCCTTTGGAAACCTATTATATTCATTTCTTTTACTTAGATTTGTACTTTAATTACTCAGGTTGAAAAGCATTTCCCATCCTGTACTTGTTTCCCATTGGAGTAAAATTGCATTAGATGCAAAATATTTTCAGGACATTAACATCTACATACCTCAGTAAGAAATGAAGCATTTTGAAGTAAGGTACTGTTTTCCTGAGGAAAAAACAGTTACAGAGAATATTATTTTAACATGGTACATTACCCATTAGATTGTTATCAAGCAGTTTACACAAGAAATTCATTCCACAGTGATTATAGGTATCATTGATAGTCCTTAACCCAAGAAAAGAAGATATATAAACTACCAGACATGATGTGTCAGTACAGTGAAATTTGTTTTTATTTTTTATGAGACAAACATCCAAAAGCTTGCAGCTTAAAGGCTTGACCTCATATCAATTTAAACTATAACATATATTTAACATATTGTAAATAACTCTGAAAGTGAGAAATACATCTGTAAATAATTACCTTGTGTACTTCATTTTTCCTTTTTTCAATCTCATTTCCTTCTTTTACTTTCTGAGCCAGTTTTCCTTTTACTTCTTTATACTTGATTTGTTTCAACTTTATGACTTTCTTGCTTTCCTCCACATTCCTCTTCTCAAATTCTTCCTTATGCTTCCCTAGAAACTGGGTCAACAAGATTGATAAGACAACAACACTTAAGTCATCCCCAATAAACACTACTTTTTTAACCAAATAATGTAAAAGGGATATTAATATTTATACTACAAATAGCAGCATTTATTATTCCACTAATATGTCATTTTACCAAATTCAATGCATGGGGAAAAAATGTGCCATGGTATTAACATTACTGTAGAACAAGGAAAAAATATCCCAAAAATGGCCCAGCTGAATGATCCAACCTTTGATTTTTTTGTTTTTGTTTTTCAGGCTTGACTTTTACAAATTAAACAAACTTTTAAGTGCATTGGAATTTTTTGACACTGACACTCTTAATGAACTGCAATCATTACAATATATTTAAAATTATGTTTACTTATTGGTATTAATTTCAGAGACACAATTTTGACAAATCAAATTTCTGTATCAACACTTGTACTATACTGACACACCAACTTTTCATCAAACAATGTTTCAAGATAAATACCTCAATCTTCCTTTCCAGAGCTTGCAACTTCATTGCTTTCTTATTTAATTCCTGTGGAGAGGTAATATGACAATTAACATATATTCACAAGATAAGTCATATCGAGAGACAGTAAGAAATTAACAATTATCTCACAAGAACATGTAATTCAAAACAATCAAAACAGACACCTTAGTAAGCTCCTTGTTCTTCTTCTCTAAATTCTCACAATAAACCTATTTGTAAAAATAAAACAAACACTAACATGATACATCAGGTTTACAAAGAATTTACATTTTGATATCTGTATCATATTTTAGTATAATTTCACAATGGAGCAAATAGTTTCCAGCAATCTGATTGGTCAAGCTGTTCCTTATATGATGCTGTATAAACCGCTCCATGTGGTTTATATAAAATGTTAAAATAAAATGTTAATAAATGTTACTAAAATGTTATTAAATCTTTTAGAAATCTCTCTGTTGTTCAGCTCTGAAATTATACTAAAACAATTATTCGCCTCAGGTTCGGTGAATATCGTCAAATAATCCCCTCGACTTCATCTCGGGGATTATTCGATGATATTCACCTTGCCTTCGGCGAATAATAGTTAAATATTATTGCCTAAAACTTCCCTGAACAATGGACAATGTTAGAAAAGAGACTGTTTCATAAATTTAGTTTTAGCAGCTAGATCATTTAATAACAAACCTCTTTTGCTTTTGTAATTTCCTCACTTTCTGGGTTTACTGCTGTTTGCTGTCCCTAAAGGAAGAGGATACATATATGACAATAGTAACAACTACAAAAAATACTACTCCATATTGGATTTATAACCAAAAAAGAAGCTATTCAGCTTCAATTCAGGATCAAATATTCCAATTTTGACCCCTCTTGAATAAATGCACGTTCATACAGGGTTGATGACTGTCAAAGGGTTTTCTCATGATATAGAGAAAAACTAGAGAACATACATGTAAATAGAGACTGGCAAACTGTTTAGAATTTTATCAAAACACACCCAAAATTTACACTCACCCCAAATCCTACAGGAAAGCTATGATCCTGATATTCAGTGTTTTCTGCAGGTTTTCCATTTTCTTGCTGCATTGCAATTACCCTGTTACCTTGACACACGACACGAACAGCAGGGTGGTTTGGGGGATCCATGGAATGAGATATTGGAATCTTCATTGAGCTTGCTCCTTTGGGGGAAACTGGTCTTGGATCCTCTCTGAACATTCCCTCAGGCAGCAGGCCTCCAGAACTGTTGGGCCTACTTGATGCATGCTCACTTTCACTAATTTCTGCTTCTAATTCTCCCACAGTCAGTTGATGAGAAAAATTTTCAGTCAACCCTGCCAACTGGTCACTGGCAGACCCCGCATCAAGACAGTCACTTGCAATTAGAGACCAATTAGGGTCAGTTTTGGTGGAAGTTTCATGGCCCTGTTCATCTGTGGAATTCTCCCCAACCTGAATATCTTGTTCGCTCCATTCGCTAGATATTGACACCTGACTTTGAAAGGGTTTCCATTGTTTGCGCACTGGCGTGGCGCACAAAAATACAAAACATCTGGTTTCGCCCAGTGATTTGGTGGCTTTAGCTATGTGATTCAAGAAAAATTCATGAGGTACAATTAAAATTGTCGACGGTTCAAACGTGAGCGACTTACCTTGCCTTCCATTCCCTTAACAATGACAGTTCTGACAGTTGACTTTAAAATGGCTTTCTTAAGGGCGCGCGTACGGAATAAAAACAAACAATAACATTGCTGTTTTAATTTCTTGTTTTCTTATTTTTATTCAGTTTTGCGATTCAAGAAAAATTCACTTCCTGACGAGTGAATTCCACGTTAAATTTCACGCGAAAAAAGCAATGAGTGCGATATCGGTTTTTCGCGTGAGATTTAACGTGGAATTCACTCGTCAGGCAGTGAATTTTTCTATAATATCATCTTACCGTCCATATGAGGGGATTGCAGTCCTAAAATTGTTGCATTGCTCTCTTAATTGCAACAGCAATAGAACTTGGCAGGATAGTCAACACATCCTGATAATGATTGTTTACAAAGCATATCTCGGGGTTTCTCTATTCCCATTTCGTTGAAATACTTCGCGTAAGAGATCTTTGTTTAAATATAAGTCTACAACCGAACCGTGAACCAAATGTAAGCGGAATATTGCTAGTTCAGAAACATGTTTCTCGCCTGCAGAATAACGCTATTTAATTCAAAATGAGGTTCACTGAAATAAAACGCAAAAATAAAACATTGGACAATGAAGCACGTGGCTACAGGAACTGAGGTCGTTTGTTATATATACGAAACAGGAGCAAACAATTATCTAACTCCGATCATAATTTAATGTATCATAATTGAAAGTTTCATGGTACTTCGGGGGATAAAGCTCATTTTAGGACAAAAAAAGAGCGAAAGATCTGCAAAGGGCATAGCCCATCATACATCACTGCAGATGTGCGGCAAAGAAAAGTGTAGTGTTTGAATATTTGTTTATTTAAAGGAAGTTTTATAAGGGTCAAACCTGGAAAACCATAACTTTCGCTAAAATGTTTGTACAATCCAACGTTCAACAACTTTATATTTCCACTACTTCTTCTCCAGAGACTACTGTGCATTGTTAAGTTACTCGTGCCGGTGGAAAGACTACACGTTCACATTTTTCACACCCGCCGTTTTCCCGGCAGGGGTCTCAAAAAAGCTCACATCTGGAAATAAAACCATTTCTCTGTATCTCGGAACTCAAGAAACGCTTCGAGTAATCATTGCACCAGCTGACACAGCAGACTCGAGTGCGAGTCGGTATACCTACATCAAATACTTGCCGGCATTTTGGAGACAGTGGCTTTTAAAAATCAACTCAACTAGTCAGTTATTTAGTATTCTTGCCCAAGAAGGTAGCCAAGTAGTGATCTATCCCCCTCGAATATGGTCGGGCCCAAAGCCATCAATGCATTATATGACGAAATATTATAGAGCGTGGCTGATGCGTAATGAAAAGAAAAACATAAGCCTGTTGTCTGGTCAGACCAGAATGTTCACGCCCATCGGGAAAAGATTGACATCTAGATTTAACCAGAAAAAAGAAAGTAAACAAACCCATGTTGTGCCTATCTCCTTAAATATTTTTTTCCAAGATAATAGATTTAAGAAGTGAATGACTACTTCTTATAGAAGTCCAAAGCCATACAATGCACCATATGGCGATATTTTATTGAGTGTGGTTTGATATAAAACAAATGACCGTTATGTCAACCAGTCACGTTCTCTTGCGCTCCGTCTTATTTTCCTGTTTTATACTCAAATTAAGACCTCCTAGGGAATTTGACGATGTACAAAGGTGTGTAAGCACCCAGAGCTTCGTCTTGGATTACCTGAAGGAAGAAAGTCTCTACCATGGCTCTGCGAATGAATGTTTCTTGCCGTGCTTTCTTTCAAGTTGGGATCATCAAAACTCCAGCACATGGGATATTTGCATATGTTTGAGCGTGTACGATACTCCCAGAGAAACAAACAACAAAGCTCCTTTCGTCCCTGAGGAACACAACAACAACAAAGCTTGTCTCATTATCTACGCCAAGCGAAGCAAACGATCTCGCCGCCCTTGCTTATATTATATAAATTTTTGTGCCTGCTTTTGTCCTTCTCTTATACGCTGTGGAGACATAGAAGCAAACCCAGGCCCAAAGAAGTCGCAATAATGTCAAGAATGTGAGCAGACCTTAAGGAAAAATCAGAAGCATACAAAATGCAAATTGACTTGCCTTACTGTAAATTGTCAAAGCATCAAGAACAAAGTCGCCGATATTGCTGCAATCGTCGATCAATACAAACCAGATATAATTCTCGGCAATGAGTCCTGGCTATACCCAGATATTGAGAACAGCGAAATCTTCCCAGATAATTATAACATCTATCGAAAAGACCGCATATCTGACAACCATGGTGGCGTTTTCCAAGCAGTGAAGAAAGACATTATCGTTACTCATCGTGATGATTTGAATACGGACTGTGAGATTATTTGGACCCAATGTCAGATCCAAAATAAAGATCAAAATCTCTATTCTTCGCTTCCTTCTACCGCCCAAATAAGACCGATATAAACAGTCTACATGAATTTGACTCATCTTTATTCAAATTAAGCGATAGATTAAATACTAGCAATGTAATCGGGGCGGGAGATTTCAACGCCCCGGACCTTAAATGGAACGACCTTAAACTGACAAATTGCTCCTTCAATTCTGAACAGTTACTTGAAATCATCGATGAACATGGACTTACCCAACTAGTAAAGGAACCTACTAGAGATGCTAACATTCTCGATCTTGTGTTGACAAATAATGTCAATATCATTAACAATGTTAGGGTAATCCTGAGAATAAGCGATCACGATATGGTTCTTTTTGAAGTGAACCTGGCATGTAGAAAGAAAAAGCCAGTGAGATGCAAGATTTATATGAGGAAAAGGGCAGATACCACCCGTATAAAGAAAGAATTACAAGACTTTGCGAACGACTTTGTAGAAGTGAAGAACGAATCCGTAGACACAAAGTGGAGTATATTTCAACAAAGACTCACAGGAATTATGGATTCCTGTCTACCACACAAGTTTACTACCTCACGCTATAACCTACCGTAGTTTAATCGTAGCTTGAGAAGACAGACAAGGAAAAAACAAAGGCTATACAACAGAGCGAAGAAATCTGAAAGCCAATCCGATTGGAATAAATTTAAATTATTCAGGAAGCAATTACATAAGAACTTGAATGAGTCCAGGAACAATTATCTTTCTGACTTTCTGGGTGATTCCATTAAACAAAACCCAAAGGCTTTTTGGTCACACATCAAAAAACTAGGAAGAGAGGGTACAGATACCCAGGACCTCAAAGTTAGAAATGAAGTGTTTATCGAACCGAGAGCTAAGGCCGAAGTGCTAAATAGCCAGTTCTCTAGTGTTTTCAACAACGAAGAATCAGAGAATATCCCAGACCTTGGCGAAAGCCCTATCCCGACTATTGGAACAATAAAAACCACAACCCGTGGAGTTGAAAAGCAACTTAGTGAGTTGAAGGTAAATAAAGCGTATGGCCCGGATGGAATTCCACCCTGGTTTTTAAAGGAAAATGCCTATGAAATATCACAGGTCCTTACTGACATATATCAAGGTTGTATTCATACCGGAACTGTGCCTATCCAATGGAAACACGCCAACGTATGCGCTATTCACAAGAAAGGAAAGAGATCGGATCCTTCAAATTATAGGCCCGTGTCACTTACCTGCATTGCATCAAAGGTACTTGAGCATATTGTACATAGCCGTGTTATGAAGCATCTTTCACGATATATGGTGCTCACTGATTGTCAACATGGCTTTAGAGCGAAACGATCAACAGAAACACAGCTCATATGTACCACTCATGACATAGCAAGTGCTATCCAGTCTAACAAATCAATTCACGCCGCAATCCTTGATTTTTCAAAAGCATTCCACAAAGTTCCCCATCGCCGACTCTTGAAGAAACTTGATTACTACGGAATTCGTGGCCCACTACTTAACTGGTTTGAATCGTTCCTAACACAGCGTACCCAATCAGTGGTAATTGAGGGGGCATCATCTGCCCCTGTAGTTACGACATCTGGTGTTCCCCAAGGAACAGTCTTAGGACCGCTACTGTTCTTAATGTATATAAATGACTTACCTGATACTCTTAAATCTACTGTTAGACTTTTTGCTGATGATGCATTGTTATATGGGACAATTTGTTGTGATAAAGACACAGCCGATCTCCAAGAGGACCTGTTTAGATTAGAAGACTGGCAACAAACGTGGAAGATGGAATTTAATCCTTCAAAGTGTAAGATCATGTGTTTTACAACCAAGAGAGATCCAACAAAGCGAGAATACGTATTCTGTGGACAAATCCTAGAAGAATTGGAATCTCACCCTTCTTATCTGGGGGTAATGCTCGATAACAAAATGAGGTGGTCACCACACATTGAAACAATCACATCTAGAGCAAATAAGGTCCTGGGACTTATCAAGCGAAACCTGTGGAATTGTCCAAAGTCAGTGAAAGAAACCGTGTATATGACACTTGTGAGGCCAAAACTCCAGTATGCCTGTAGCGCATGGGACCCACATTAGCAGAAAGATAGAGTCGCTCTAGAAAGGGTACAGCGGAAAGCAGCCCGCTTTGTCACTGGAAATTACGATCGAACAACGAGCGTGACGGAAATGCTGCAAGACCTACAGTGGGACACACTTGAAACAATGAGAAGACATGCAAAGCTCTCCACTATGTACAAGATGTGCCACGGCCTCCTAGATGGGGATTGGGGGGATTATTTGATAACAAACAAAGAAAAGAGAACCCGAGGAAGCCATGATTTTGCATTTATTGTACCGAAAGGACATAAAGATATTTTTAGATTTTCCTTTTTCCCCAGGACAATAACTGAATGGAACAAACTCCCAAAAGAAACTGTTTCCAGTCAATCCCTCCGTATTTTTAAAAGCAAACTAACTTAAATTTATTCATCGGTAGTTTTAAATAGTTTTTAATAATTTCCAATAGTTTTTAATAGTGTTGTATATTTAGTATAGCTTCACTTATTATTATCTTAGAGTTGGCGTGATGTCCTAAACGATTTTGCCGACATAACGATATTTAGATTTAGATTTAGATATATCAGAAGGAACTCTGCGCCTCGAACTAGAGCCTCTCGTTCACCCCAAGCCAAGCTTTGCATTAAGTGAGGGACAAATTGTCATGGAATGTTTGTCAGCAGGAGAAGAAAATATGGCAGCTCGGCTAAGAACTAGGTCAACTTCGTCTTCTGGCCCGTAAAAACCAAGACTAGCGGAATGGCTCTCAGTCCGCCTTGAACAGGTAAGAAGAGGTATAATTACTGTTTCCCGTCTTCTGGATCGTCTGTCGAAGTCACAGTGTACTCTTGCTATAGTTTTGAACGAGCAGCAGATATCCTTATGAGGAGAACGACATGCAATGCTGTTGCAGAGTTCACATCTTTTCTCTGCAATTCATTTTATTAGTGAACGAAAATGCCAGTTTCAAGGTAATTTCTGTAATTATTTTAATCAAACAATCAACAGAGATTACAATAGTAGGGAAGAGGAAACAAATACGATTCAATTTTTCAGCGTCTTGAAAAATACTTGTAAATTATTCAAAATCCTTACCTCTACTCGAGGCAATTGTCATCTCGACCGGTTCCTTCTTACACAAAGTAAGCACCAAGTGTTTCTATGGATATTCAGTGTGGCTTTAGCGATTAACGATAGAAACACCCCTCTGAGTTTCATTTGGTAGGTTTGACTGTAATTCATTTTGAATATTACATACCGTCAACAGAAGAAAATTTAGTAAGAGTGCAGGCAAGTTGAAAACTTATCAACAGTAAAATACAGTAGTATTGTAGCAAGCAGAGGTTTTAATCACCGAACTAGGTTTATCTTTTGTTCTTTTTGTCCTAAAATGAGCTTTATCAACCTAAATATAATTTACAAAATAAAAGTATGAACTCAACAAGGATCGGAGTTAAATAATTGTTTGCTCCTGTTTCCTTTATGTAACACTCGACCTTAGTTCCTGTAGCCACGTGCTTCACAGTCCAAAGTTGTATTTTTGCGGAGTTGTCGATTTCTGTGGACCATAATTTTGAATTAATTAGCGTTATTGCGCACACGAGAAACATAATTCTGAACTAGCAACATTTCGCCAACATTTGGTTCGCGGTTTAGTCAAAGACTTATATTTAAACAAAGATCTCTTACGTGAAGTAATTACAGTCTCGTTTTCAACAAAAGGGAAAGAGAGAAACCCTGAGATACGCTTTGTAAACAATCATTATCAAGAGGTGTTGACTATCCTGCCAAGATATATCGCTATTATGGGAGCAATGAAACAAGGTCAGGACTGCAATCCCCTTTTGTGGTACAGCAATATGGACGGTAAGATGATATTATGTTAAATAAGCTGTAGCTTGGATGTAAAATGCGAAACAATGGAGTTTGCGTGTGAATGTGTACATTTTCGAATAACTGACTGCATCGTCAAAGCAGCTCATTTTATTCAACTTTAAAATTTAATTAAATCGCACTGAATCATTTCCCCAAAACATCCTTTGGAGTTCGAAAAGAACCACATTTTGTCTTCTAAAAGACAGATTTTCATTCGATTATTTTATATAGCACATAGTTAAATTACAGGTTACTTTTGACCTACTTTTAATCTTCTTAGAAGAAGGTCGGATAAATTCAATTAGGTCGTGTAAATAAATGATCAAGAATTTATCAACTTGCTGTCAACATATGTATTGATGTCGTTTTTCAAGATTTGGTACCTTTTATTGGTCCAAGTGTTTTCGATTCATGGCGCGACACTTCGAGTTCGTCTGAAACTTTGAGCTTCAAAAGCGGCATTTGGGTGAAATACAGTTATTAATCGATTTTCTCGAAAATAAATCGATATTCAGCCAAACGAAGTATGCAGTGCTTTGTTTCACCATAAGGCCTACCTAACTTGAGAATATGAGCCGAATCGATTTTTCGGCTGTTGCCAGCATATTTTGAAAATGTTTGATTTTTGGCCACATTTGCTCTTAAGAGCCAGGAGAGAAGTGAGCCAGGAGAAAAGTCAAATACTCACAAATTGGATTCTCTACAGATGACACTGTTAATTACCTTGCCATCTATGAGCGACCTAGAACCTCTCATCAGTTAACAATCAAGCTAAGTTCATTACTACAAAATATTATTTTTAGTTTCGTGTCCGTAATGACACTCAACCAAACTTCAAATGTGTATGTATACCTGTACCTCCTGTACAAATTCCACTTATCCTACTAACCCTTTAAACTGGCTATGCTATGATCGTATGAGTGGAGTTTTTCCATTTAATCAACCAGTTGATGAATCATTTCATCTCATAATTTCCGAAAATGAGTTTGGCACCGTTAATTTCGAGACAGATCGCTTAGAAAACACCTGCTTCAATCCTATGGAATACATGCGACATTCTGACAAATTCACTGACCTTGACCCTGACTCTAATTTCTCTTTAAGTTCCGGTTCATGTGATTACTTTCTTAGAGTTTCGACCGCTCGTTAGTGAAGAACTTAAAGAATTAGTCCAGACCTTCGCAATTGGTAAAGCCCCTGGACTTGATAACCTTCCCACGTGAATTATTTGAAAAGCTAGTTTTTAATTTTGTAAGACCCCCAGTTTTGTTTTCCTTTTTACTGAATTCAAGCAAAATGGTATTGCGAGCACGTCTAGAGTCGCAGACTAGAACACTGTTTAAAACGAAGCAAAAAACAAAAAAACAACAAAAAAAAAGCAATCATTTACAGCTTGATGTACAGTTAAAATTTGAAGAAAAGGCTGCAAGAGAATTACAAAATGTTCACCTAAAGTGAAATCGAAAACAACGGAAACATTCCCTTTCGCGTCGTTGTTTCTCTACACCCTCCTGGTGGGAATAATTTTGTTCTGTCACGCAACTCTACAGCAACGCTACAACATAATTAAAAACAAATGTGTCCTTGAATGCCGTTTACCTGTAAATTATTTTAAATTTTATGAAAGCTTAAACTTTGAAAGTGTACAAGATGTAGAAATTGGATCGAAAAGAAAGGATTCATCGAATCTAATATTTCCGATAAAATGCTCGGCTGCTGAAGTTGTCCGGTGAAGTTAGAAGGTTCGCTGCATCGACTCGTGGAGCATAATTTTGGGAAGAAGAAACAAGGATAACCCGGAAGCAAATTTCCCGAGAAAAATTTAAAGTGAACCAGAAAAGAGTTAGACAGTAAGGTTTGTTTTTAAACACAAATCTGTTAAGTTCATGCGAGTTAAGTTTTCGGCAGTAGCGGCAAGCCGTCGCAAACACCAACAAACCGCTACTTTGGTCCCACTATTTCAACCAAATTTTGTTCAACTTTCGAGAGTTCGTGTGAAGCGTAAACTGAATTAACCGAGCACGTTTGTACATACGTTTTGGTACAATATCTAAAGACCTTATGGCTTGAGTCTCAGGGTAAACCAAGGTGTAGCACATGCCTAAAATTTTAATCGCGACTTTCAGCTAAAATATAATTTTTTTTCGGTTGAGAATAAAGCAGTTCTAAAATATCATTGTTCCCTGTTCATATTACTGCTAAGTTGAATATTTTCCACCAAACTAGAAGTAAAACCCTCCATAAACAGACGCATCGGAAAATATTTTACCTCTCTTCCTTCCTTTAAGCACGCAAACGAAATTTTGAGAACGACCCATTTCGTCTTGAATTTTGGCTCTCCTGAAGTCGCCGACAGCAAAAATAGATTTTTTCGATTTTCTCCAAATTGAAGGGGCCTTTCTGAAAAAAAAAAACTACATCACGTTTAGTTACGTACCAATACCTACCCATGGGCAAAATATCAACGAAAACAAAAATTCTACTCTGGCCGTTGGTTGCTGAATTTTTGCAGGCATTTACTCTTTAAGTATATATTACAGTTTACGTGATGCAACGTTTATATTTGTATTTTCAGAGAGGTTTTTTCGTAATAGCTTTGATGTTTATACACTTTACATCCTTGTATAGAATTATAGATTTCCTGTCCAAATTGTGATTATAATGTTAATTTAGCGTCCAGGTCCACATCAGGACTTATTGTCTTGCCTATTTTAGTAACTTGCCTTACAAAATAAACTTATTGGTGCTATTCTTGTTGTTGTTGCTGCCCAGAGCCTCATACTTTCGCTTGGAGGAAGAGACATTCGTGCCGAAGCGCCTACAACGAGGGCCAACTCACAAGCTAATAAGTCAAATCATTTATTAACATGTCTTCTGGGAAAGGCTTGCTCAGCCTCATTACTTTGCAACAAAAGCTGCACCTCAACAATCATCAATCACTACAGGAGGACGGACCATTATTGCAACAAAACTAAATACACATAACTGTTTCGTGTGGACGTTTTGTGTCCTTTTCGATAAAATAAAGAAAACTTTTTCGATGAGAATTGCACTGCCGTTTGTAACTTCTCATTTTTTTTTTTTAATTTTTGTTGAATTTTGATCAAATACACCATAAGTTAAATTTGATGAAACTGAACCCATCAACGTTTTCCTTTGGTGTCCAAATGTGATGAATTTCGATCTTTTATCTTGTTAACTCAACCTTTCTTTCAATAAACCATCGCTGAATGCTACTAAAGCGCTTAATCGAGTCTTAAATGTCTTGGAAAGGCTAGGAACCACAATTTCGGGCCAACATTTAACGGTATAGGTTGATGGTTACCGAAATACTCAAAGAACTCTTGGTTTCAAAAGCTGTTAGTCAAGCCTTAACGACGGTTCTAGTGACTGGCGACAATGCTATCACAAAGAACCCCAGAAACCTATGGAAAGGTGGTATTTGAAAGCAATGTTAAGACCAATTAAAAGCTCTACCAAGATATGGAATCGAACCCTTTTAAGTTAGCGGCGCACACCCACACAAGAATGTATCGTTAATGCCAAATACCAACGAAAAGAATTACTAAACTTGAAAGGTGAACACAACAGCCATTTCGTTTTGGGCCTTTTCTACAGCCTGGCAGCTGCCATGCAGTGATTGGCTGAAACTCAACCCGTCTTGGCTGTCATCTTTAAACTGGACAACATCCGGTGAAATCCTCACCAGTTACAGCTGAATTGCTCATTTCACTTCTTCAACAAAACATCTCAAACGTCCGTGACGTCTGCCGACTGCCTGCATAGTAACCAAGTTCTCTCCACCCGTGGCTCTATTCTGTCTTTCTCCTGGTGTCTTACTGAATTAGCTTTGATAATTTTTGCTTTCTTCTCGTCGAGATCACATCCCTGTTTTCGTTTCCTTACTCGGCAAAAGAAGAAAAGCCGTAAAAATCTTGAACAAAAGCTCATCTGTCAAACCGGTAGTCTAAATCCCACAGGGATCAACGAACGCTTTTCATTCCACTAATTTATTCTTGTTTTTCTCGTTGCCATGTTCCCACCAATAACGTAGCTCCATTCTCTGCCTTTGAAAACACACACAAGCCACAATTCTTCTATTTACTCCGTCGAAGGGCTAACGCTCGAAACGTCAGCTTTTGTAATCGTTACGGTGGCCAATTTACCACTTCAACTTTGTTGATATATCCAAGTTATTTCGTTACCCCCACCGACGCAGCCCCAAACAGTTTCTTTCGAAACTATCAGCCTTTATTCAAAAGAAGAAAATGTTGACTATGATTGACAGCAAAAAGCAGGCCTTTAAAGGAATCATGATTGTCAAATTGAGCTCTGAAACTGAAGAAATATAACATGGGGGAGACTAAACAAGGTGCGCTTCATGTGGAAAAGTTGGTCACTTTGTCAAGAACTCAGTTAATAATTCGTGTACGGTTGAGCCGCAAATCACCACCGAGGCTTCAAAGCGTGTAAACCAGCGCGCGTTTTTCACAATTAAAAAATAATGTGGAAACACTGTGTGAAAGGAATGAAATTTTCCTTTTTGTTACATTGAGACTAATTTACATCCGGAATAGGTGTAGAAATCGTGTAGGGGAGTCCTTGTTTACAATATTTGCCTCATTAGCATAAGCAATACAGTTTCTGATGGAGCTAAAAATAAATCAGTTCTGAATATCGACAGGTCAAAGTACGATTAATTCGGCCAATGAATACGAGCCTGATGCATTGAACACTTTTTGTGCAACACGGGTTTAAAAGCTCAAAATTTTACATAGAATGTATGAGCTCATTAGCGCTTTTGCCACCCAGAAATTTTGCAGTTTTTGATGGACTATTTCTCCTTGAATATTACACCCAAAGAGCTAAAAATTTCACCGTGTTCTGAGGTTTTCTAGCTCTTTAGCTGCCTGAAGTAGCAATTAGATTGCCATGGCGGTCAAGCGTTTTTCAAATAGTTCCCGGAAACAACAACAAACATATGAAACATATGTGTGAACTGCGGTTATGAGACGTATATGAGAACGATCCTTCGCAGTAAAGCACTATTTGAGCAATAGTGAAAATCAGACCTGAAAAAAATTTCAGGCCTGTACGGGATTCGAACCACTGACCTCTGCGATACTAGTGCAGCGCTCTACCAATTGAGCTAACAAGCCAACTGGGAGCAGGCCATCAAATTAATTCGACATAAACCCGTAGATGATAAATCAAACAACAACAAACATATGAAACATATGTGTGAACTGCGGTTATGAGACGTATATGAGAACGATCCTTCGCAGTAAAGCACTATTTGAGCAATAGTGAAAATCAGACCTGAAAAAAAAAAAAAAATTTCAGGCCTGTACGGGCTTGTTGTTTGATTTATCATCTACGGGTTTATGTCGAATTAATTTGATGGCCTGCTCCCAGTTGGCTTGTTAGCTCAATTGGTAGAGCGCTGCACTAGTATCGCAGAGGTCAGTGGTTCGAATCCCGTACAGGCCTGAAATTTTTTTCAGGTCTGATTTTCACTATTGCTCAAATAGTGCTTTACTGCGAAGGATCGTTCTCATATACGTCTCATAACCGCAGTTCACACATATGTTTCATATGTTTGTTGTTGTTTGATTTATCATCTACGGGTTTATGTCGAATTAATTTGATGGCCTGCTCCCAGTTGGCTTGTTAGCTCAATTGGTAGAGCGCTGCACTAGTATCGCAGAGGTCAGTGGTTCGAATCCCGTACAGGCCTGAAATTTTTTTCAGGTCTGATTTTCACTATTGCTCAAATAGTGCTTTACTGCGAAGGATCGTTCTCATATACGTAAGTTCCCGGAAAGTTATAAAGTTTCCCAGTATTATTAGTGTGATACTTGTAATATCGCATTGGAGATGTCTTTTAATCACACCAAGTCATGATCTTGCACCATCTGCAACGCTAGGAACCCTGGCTGACTGGACGGATATCAACTCTTCGACAAGCATTTGCAAATTGGCCATCCGCCATCTTGGTTCATTATCGTGTCGCCGACGTTGCATTAATACCTGTACACAATTTGGTCGCAAGGGCTTTTCTAGACCTGTAGCGTTTTACTCCAATTCGAATGCAATTTTTCGGCCGGAGCTGTTAATCATTTGCGGTGATGTCGATGTAAATCCAGGACCTGTGAGTAAACGAAAGCAAGCAAGGTCTACTGCTCCAACGTGTCCCGTCTTTGCGAAAGCAGTTGCAAAAAGTCATAAACGCTCTATCTGTTGGATATGTCACGATATGATGCATATTAAATGTTCAAACTCCATGGCTAACTTTCGAACTTTCCCTGCTTCATCGCCCATTTCGTGGACTTGTAATCGATGTGCTTTCGCATCATTACCATTTCTCAACGACAGCTCACAAGACTCTCATTTTGGCGTTCTTGAAGGAGAAGATGGGGACTCAAGTTTGCGTTCTTCTTTATCACCCACTCCAGTCGAATGGTATAAAGAAAATATTAAAGGCTATTACAAGAAAAATCTCTCGATTGGCCATCTTAACACAAACAGTATCATCGGAAAAATAGATGAGATTTTGGATCTACTAAACGAATGCCGTTTTGACATTCTCTTTATCTTTGAAACGAAGATTGACAAGTCTGTTTCTACAAAGTTATTATCCAACTCACATTACCGTGTCATCAGGAATGACAGAAAAAAGGGTGCCGGTGGTCTATTAGTTTATATTCACAATTCTTTAACTGCGAGAAGACAACTCAAGCTTGAACCAGTTGGTGTAGAATCTATTTGCCTCAATGTAAAGGGGAATACAAATACATGGTTTTTCGTATGTGCCTGTTATCGTTCTCCAAGTAAGTGTAAAGTCACTGACTTTATCTCTGCCTGTTCTACTGCTGCAGAAAACCTGCTAAAAATCAGGAATGAAATTGCATTTGTTGGAGATTTCAATATCGATATGATGGCCTATGTTGATGGGAATTTGCATAATACGAATAATCCTTTGGCTGATTTCTGCGATCGCTATTGTCTCTCAAATACAATAACTGAACCAACAAGGGTTACTAACACAAGTGAAACCCTAATTGATGTGATCCTAGTTAATCGACCTGAGCGATGGACAAAGAGTGGCACGTTGAAACTTGGAATAAGTGATCACGATCTTGTATACATTGTGAGAAAACCACGCCTACCGAAATCGAAAGTGCAAACGATTGAGTCCAGAAGTATGAAGAAATTTGATGAAGCCTCTTTCTGTTGTGATTTATCTACTGCTCCATGGGACAGTGCCTTTGTTTATAATGATATTAACGATGTCTGGAATCACTGGTCAAAGCTCTACAAAGACATAATAGACAAACATGCGCCTATTGTGAAAAAAAGGGTTCACGCAAACCAACTTCCGTGGATCAATGTCGAAATAAAAAGAGCAATTCAACTGAGAAACAAACTATACCGCAAATACCGCCTTAGTCGGAATGACGAAACTTGGGAAAGTTATAGAGTACAAAGGAACTTAGTTACCAAACTTAAGCGAACATCTATTAAACGGTTCTTGTTGGACTCTTCAGCTAACGCAACAACTCCTGGAGATTTTTGGAAGCGGGTAAAGCCTCTTCTACCGTCTTCTGGACAAGATAACAGCGATGGCACATGCATAATGGTTAGAGGTGCAGTTGTTAGTGATCCATCAAATCTTTTCAATAAACACTTCTCTTCACCTGTTCTTGATCGAACTGTTTTGACTAAGTCTGTTGAAGATTTCGAACATCATCCAAGTGTGACTTCAATCTCGTCGCGCAATTTCAATCTTGGATTTTCATTTCAACCTGTCAGTACGGAATACATTGGTAAATTGCTTACTGGCCTGAAAACAAACAAGTCTTGTGGACCTGACAATATCACTCCCATGATTCTTAAACTATCTGCGTCAACAATCAAAGGGCCTTTAACTAAGCTCCTTAATTACAGCCTTGCTAACTCAACGTGGCCACAGGAATGGAAATTAAGTAATGTTACTCCAGCCTATAAAAGGGATGATAGCTCTCTTGTGGAAAACTACAGACCAATCAGTATCTTGTCGTCCATTCCCAAGATTCTTGAGAAAGTTATGTATGATCAGCTCTATGATGCTTTCAAGACCCACTTCTCTCTCAATATGTCTGGATTCTTAAGTGGGCACTCATGTTGCACTGCTCTTCTAAAAATGGTGGACGACTGGAGACTAGCCCTGGATTCTAAGAAAGTCACTGGAACTATTGCCATTGACTTTTCCAAAGCTTTTGATTCTGTGTGTCACAGTTTACTCCTAGCCAAGCTGCGTGCTTATGGTCTGAATGATGACGCCCTCAGATTCGTCCAGTCATACTTAACCGAGCGACAGCAAAGAGTTAAATTTAATTGCAAATTCTCTGATTGGCTTCCCGTTCAATGTGGTGTGCCTCAAGGTAGTCTTCTCGGTCCCTTTTTTTTAATATATATATATGAATGACTTAAACTTTGCTGGCCAGATCGCTTCCTTGCGTCTATATGCCGATGATACGACAACTTATCGATCTCATCACGATATCACTTTCTTGGAAATTTCCCTGAACCATGATATTGACATCCTCCTGTCTTGGCTTTCTCGTAACTGATCTTATGGTCAACAACATAAAGTCCCAAGCTATGATGATCGGAGATATTGCTTACGACCCTCAATTTATCATTGGTGACTCTAGAGTCGAGTTATCTAACTCACTCAAAATCCTTGGGGTCACAATTGACAACAAGTTAACATTTGCTGATCACATTCAGAGTGTCATAAAAAAGGTCTATGCCAAGATTGGTGCCCTTAGGAGACTCAGAAAACTTAGACCTGTAGATGTCTCCCTATCACTCTATAAGGCGTACATACTTCCTCACCTGGAGTATTGTAGTCCGCTATTGCTTGGAATAAATAAAACACTGAGCTCTAAACTTGAGTCAGTCAATAAGTACGCACTCAAAACTTTGCTTAATCTTGGCAATAATGTTGATTACAATACAATCTTAGCTAAAAGCAACATGAAAACTCTAGAACATAGGCGATTTTATATTTCCTTGGTTTTACTTTTTAAATGTATGAAATGGAGCGGTCCGGAATATATTAAAAACTTTTTTAAATTGCGGAAATCTAGATATAGTTTAAGGAATAAAGGTGTAAATCTAGTGCAACCAGGGTATAATAATAGATCGTATCATAATTCCTTTACATATAAAGCTAGTCACCTTTGGAACAGTTTACCTAGAGAAATTAAAACAGCATCTACGCTTAGCGATTTTTGTAGTAAACTTAATAATTTCGATTTTAGCACTCTAGGACCAATCTGTAAATGTAATACATGTAGTTGACTTTTATTGTACGTACACATACATTGTCATTCTTATTCATATTCATCTACTGCAATATCTTTCACCGAGCATAATGTTTAGACTCTTTTAACTATCAATATTAATCACCGACAATTTTACAATTATCACTCGTACTCTAAACTTATATATTTTTACCTATAAAGTTTTAAGTACTTCTAATAATATACCTTTAATTATAGATAATTTATAGTCTACCGTTTTAATACATGAGCCTCTGGCTCGGGCAATTGGGCAACCATGCCTCACGTTAGACAATAAACTTTGATTGATTGATTGATTGATTGATTGAAGTCAATTTGTATCTAACATGCTTCCTTCTTTGCTCAAAGCCGTATGCAAATAAGCAAAGATGTAAACAATGACGTCAGCATGAATCCGCCTATAAAGAGAAAGCAGATACACCTCTAGTTGCGTCGAGCTCACTAAGGAAAAACTAAGAACCATTTGAACTTAACGGAAAGTGACCCTTTCGACCAGTTTCAATTTTTGGGAGGTGACTGTTCTAAGGCAACGGTCTGAAGTGAGCCTAGAAGACCACGTCTTTTACCTGGTTTGATGGGGTTGCTCAGTTCTGCATTCACTGGAAGACCAACTACATCTGATTCTGTAGTCATAACTGGTTCTTCAGCAGCTTTTGTTGGCCACGTCATTCTTCTTGTGGAGGATTCGCTGGTGCTCGTTGTTCTTGTTGATAAAGTGATTTCCTCAGTAAGCGCTTTCGTTGTAGTCGAATTAGTGGGTTGAAAAGTAGAAGTGAAGCTGGTAGTCGTAGATGGGATGGTATACTGTAAAGTTGTAGTAGGTAAAGTTGCTGGAGCTTTCGTAGCGGTTGTTGTGGGCTTTCGGTTGCACCGGGAATCTTAAGAAGGAAACAAATAAAATAAAACCAATTAGTAACGTGTTGCTGGTGCGATGGACACTAACAAAATTGGTAAACTACCGGTAAAAGCAAGTTCTAGAGATGTGGACTAATGTATTCATATCAAACTGTTTCCCCACTGCGATGGACATTTGTTTTTGTCGGTTCCAGCCTGGCGCGGCCGCTAACCCAGATGCCCTCCTGAGCAAATTTTCAAAATGGCGGACAAGCCTAAGAGAGAGATAAGAGAACCAAAGCGATTCTGCAACGAATACTCAGCATACACCCCTGTTAAAAAGGTCATTTCACAGAGAAAAGATACAAAATTGTATGATATTGAAGTCACGGAGGTTGACAAACCCAACCAGAGACTGAAAATTCACTACATTGGCTACAGTACACGCTTCGATGAGTGGAGACCCTTCGGGGTTCTGTCCTCGTGTACCAGTTCACAAGAGCCTATACAAAAGACCAAACGATACATAATAGCTAACCGATAACTCCTAAACAAAGAAAGAACAATGGTAATTCCCTTGTGAACCGGTACACCAGGACAGAACCCCCTTCGGGGATGGTGAAGCATCTGAATATTTTCCTTAGAAATTGTATAGATTAGTAGGCTGCAACAAAAATTTATTGGACGACGTTTAGGGTAAAAAAAGCAATCTAACCTGAAAAAAATGTACTTATTCCGACTCTTTCGGAAAATAACTTTACAAATCTTACTTGTTTATCTCGTAAGTAAACGATGGTGAAGCGCTTTCCGATTCTTCTCCCACTGCTTTCACGCTTATAAAACAGGAAACGAGCAAAAGGAGGAAGGTGTGGCTGTTTTGACTAGCCATTTGACGAGGTTCAATCTGCTCCTTGTTCGACAATTTACATATCAAAACAAAGGAAATTTGCTCCTCTCTTTGATTTTGGCAGTACATTGTCAATTTGCGCTGGCGTAAGAGAGAAATCGCCCAAGACTCCTAGCTCGGTCTTGTTTTGACCACGAACGCCTTCTTAATTTTGACGGACCCGCTCGGGAAAAGGTGAAAATGACGAGGGAAAAACTTTACTTTGTAGTACGAAAATACACAAAATGGAAAGCCATAGTATTATAGTCCAATATTTCGGTGGTACATTGTTAACTTTTTATACAGAGAGTCGGCAAGATGATATAACATCCAAAAATCGCACTCGATTTGAGTGGGCCGATGAAGTGGGCGTGGTCACGAAATTCAGTAAACGACTATTTGTACCCCGTGAGTTTGATATGAATCCTGCCATACGTATTACTTACTACAGGTTTTTACCTCTGCTGCTTGTTCAAAAAAATATCCGTAGTTTCATTTTGTTGTGTTTACAATTTCATCCAACTCCGATTGTCTATTGAGCCTTGCATGCTATCTGAAGTCGCTGAAATGTGAACAACAATAACATTGAATATGCTTTCAAGGATGATTGGAAGTTAAATAAAAACAAAAAAAGCATTTGAGAAGTTCCTGAAGATAATCGGTTCTTCTAAGATATTAAGAGTTTTCCGGTGCCGGAAGTTTAATTCTGCAAAGAAAAATTAAATCTTGCTCGTTGTTAAGACCACGTGTGAGAAGCTACAGTCCAAAAAACATGTGACCAAACTCTAACTCGTGTATATGTACCGAAACGTAACGCAACAAAAAAAACAAGAACAAAGGAAAAACGTTAGGGACTAGGTTTAACTAAACACCATGTTTATGGAAGCCTTGCGGGGAGCTTTATGACCATGCCATAAATGCCTGGTGACCATGCCTCCTAGAGTCACGTGAGATTATCGAATGAAAATTTACTTTTTAATTATTGAATGAAAATATTTTACCGAATGAAAATATTCCATTGAATGAACACATGTTTTATGATTATTTTTAATCGAATAAAACTATTTTTACCGATTGAAAATATTACACTGAATGGAAACATGTTTTATCGAATGCAATCTTTTTTTTTATCGAATGAGAATATTTTTTCTTTATCGAATGAAAATATATCTTATCAAATGCAAATATACATTTTATCGCATAAAAATGTTTCAACGAGAAAAAATATATTTTTATCGAATGCAAATATATTTTTGTTGAATGAAAATAATTCTTATTGAATTTTCCTACATTCCGGCAACCATACTCTGTTTTGGTTTGTCAAATCTTAACCTTAATCAGCTGTCATGTGACTCGCTCTAGCGCCGCCGCTGACAAGTAACGAGGTGTGGTGAGACTGGAGCAAAGGTAGTCGGGATAACTTGTCTGGGTCCAACTTGTAAATCTGTAAAGGATCGAAGCGAAAGATATCCAGTCATTTCGCCACCATAACAAATTTGCCACCCCAAAATTAGCTACTACACAATGTCATATCGCCTCTGGTAGCGATCTGACTCAAACGTCATGAGTAGTCTCTCGTGTGAAACTCACATCAAATAAAAGCAAAGATGCAGTAGTATATTACGGAAAGGGGAAGGGACTCAGAAGTTGTGTGTAGCGTCTCAACTATGGAATTTGAAACGAAATAAAACATGTTTAAATTAAATCACGAAGATTATGATCAGTTCGCAAGGAGCGGAGCCAGAGGGATATTGCCGAGTGATTTTCTTCAAGTGATTTTCACCAAGTGATTTTCGCGGATAGTAATGAAATCGTACGGAACTTACATCAAATAAGGCCACATAAAATAGCCAAGCGTGCGTGCTAATTAGCGGTGAAGTAATCCTCAACCATCTGCACTCATATTGCATTAATGCAGATGATCACATAACAATTGAGTAATGGTTTTCTTGGCTGTAATGGCCGCTCACGAAAATATCCTAACATCGGTTAAAACCTGTTTTTCTATCAAATTCTGTGTTTTCTCTTGGCTTTAAGGAATGCGTGACAGGTATCGACTTTAAACCAAAAAAAGCTCAATCTCGTAAATTCTAGAGGACTCGTCTATCACAAAGGCGACAGAGAAAGGAGTGTGAGTGGGCTATGAATTCGATAACAAGTAAAAAAGGATTGTTTTTTTTTTAATCTTAGATATTGAATAAGATATTGAGAGAAACACAGCTGGCTTTCTTGTTTACGATCATCCTACGCGTAGAGAGCTTTCCCCCGCAGAAATCGTTCCTCGGCGCACACGCGCATCTTCCCGTCTCTTTTCTATGTCCACCAGACACTAATTTACAAATAGGACGATAGTAGCATTTTACAGTTTGATGAGAAATAGGCATTGCGAAAATAATCTTTGATCTTGTTAAACTGTTGCCTTACCAGGAGCTCTCCAACTGTCATTTTCCTCCTACAACATCTGCATGCTGATTCATTTTCTATCAATAAAAAATGTGGTTCCGTATCACGGTTTATTTTTGACTCAGTAAAGTGCGCATGATTGATATTTTCTTTCGGACCTCGTTTTGTATGACAACCACTGGTTAATTCCACTACCTTTAAATGAATGGTACGCTAACAAGTCTTACCGTTAAATCTTAAGGTAAGTTTATGCATTTTTTACAAAATTTCGTTTTCAAAAGACGATTTCTTTTGCACCTTTTTCAGCCAAATGAGGTAACATTTAAATAAATAAAGGAAAACAAAAAATAAGAACAAAGTTTATTTCGATCATGGTTTTGTGAACAGCGAAGGCAATAAAGTTAATTTTTCAAAAGGATTTGGGGGAACAATTTATTAAACAAAATCGTTTGATGCAGTACCTTACAGTGCTAGGATTTGATATTGATATGTGATGCGTAATTGTGCAATTGTTTTGAGACAACTGGTGAGATCGTCTCTTGTATGACTTTTTGTGACAAGTGTTAGTGGCCATGTTTTTACTTGAACATTAAGATGTAAATTCAGAAGGTTCGAATTTTGGCTGTTTATTCGTAATCATTTCTTTAATCTATAATAAACAGAGTCTAAAATGGGGCTAAAATTTGAGGCAATCCATGGATTTGTATACCTTTATTGCGAGCTAATGTAAAATAGTTGGATGAAATGAACTCATGATGCAAAACGTGTTAATTCAAATTTAAGGTTCCCAAATTACTCCATTCGTAAACTGGAAGATCGATCTTATTACCAGTTATGTCAAGCGAAGTCCGTCAGGAGTGTGAATTTGAGCACGAACTTAAATATGATGCACCTATTCTGTTCTTCCGGCCTCTGGCTCAACATTAGTGTACATTTGATCGCTTTCATTGGGATGAATTTTAGTCCAGTGACTAATAATTAACCCTAAAAGTTAAGATAGGACCTTTTTCACAATAATTTATCTCGAGGAGGAATAATACATATTTTAACGACAGATCTTATTTTAGTAATGCAAATACTGACTGAAGTCTGACATGTTGTCAGACCGAATTCGAAATGTCATTTTTAGTTGCCGTCATTCACATACCAAAAAAGAAAAGAGATCAGAGGGGTAAATGAGGTAAGCCAGTGGCCTATTTCCAAGAAACAAATTGGCTTTTCTTTCTATCGATAAAATATTTGGAAAATATAGAACAATGACTGTTTAGTCTCGCGGGAAGAACGCATATGGTGGATAAAAACTGGTGACGTCAACATTTCGCTTTTAGAATAACAAACTCATAAACCCTCGAAGTTAACCGCCGTCGTTTTAATCTCAATTTATTGACAGTGGAATCTTCGAGTTTCAATGACTGGCGGGTATTCTTAATTTAACAAACATTCATACGTTTTGTCTCGCATTTATAAACGATAAGGGCTAGATCTTGTTTAGTAAAGCTCTTTGAACGAGTTCAATATTCATTCCCCTCCAAATTAATGAATATAGATGCAGTGAATCTTCCTCGAACTCCTTCTATAATGCATAAATTTCGTGAAGGTGTCAATGAAAGCGGAAGACATTTAAACTATATATGATCGTCACTTTTGTCTCTCGGTGAATTTTAAACTAAAAATGGTTAGAGAGAGGTTTCAAGTGAATGTTATCGCGATATAATTAATTATACGTTAATTTGAAATTTTGAAGCTTGCCAAAAATATCTAACCAGTAACGACTTTTGAGCTTGGCATTTATTTCTGGTTCGAGAGTCATTGCGGATAAAACTGCTCAGTCCCTAAAGGTGAATGACGCCTTGACAACCGCAGCGTAAGAGAGAAGTCGAAACTCAGACGGAGCAACTGGAATCACCCATTCGCATAATCTTGATTCTATCGATTCCTATTTGGACCTCATATCTGGCGCTTTCATTCATTGAATGTTTCGATAAAAGCCGAAAAAAGAAGAAAAATTTTGTATAAATACCGTATTTATTCGAGTAATCAGAAATCCCGAATATATTCCGCCCTGATATAGCTGCATTTTAAAGATGAAATATTTACAAATGCTACATCATGATGTGGCGTTTATCTATTTGAATTATAGTCTCAAAAAGGTAAAAATGTTTAAGATCATCACATTCGAAGCTCAAAGGTATATGATCAAAACCGCCTTCCGGTTAGCTCAATGGATAGCGCTGGACTGTTGTGCGGGAGGTCGAGGATTCAAGCCACGGCCGGACCAACACTCAAGGTCTTAAAATAATCGAGAAGAATTTGCTACCTTTCTATAACATCAAGTAACGGTTAGATATTCTAAGTCTTCTCGAATAGGGACGAATAAATAGAGGTCCCGTCTCCTACAGGGTTAGGGGTAGGAGACGTTAATTTCCCACGCACGAGATTACTGTGTGATGGATGTCCTTCCCTAGGGTGGGATGGGTGCGATTTAATGGGTGGACTACTCGCATGGATCGCATATGCTCCGTTCTAGTCCTGCCCTACCGCGGTAATGCAGTGAAATATGGTAAGAAACACGAGAACAATATACGGTTCTTCAGCTTATTCAAGCTTTGGAAATTTGCCTTTCTGGATAACGATGTTTTTCTTTTTGAAGTTAGTATACTTCCGTGCTCTTTCATTATGCTTCCCTCTAACATTCTCCCAATGCACAGTTTAATTTCTTTGTGAAAGCGGAGTGCTTAACTGCTTAGCTAAGGAGTCTCTCTTCCTCTCTCGAGTTCCTTGTGTTAACAATTTATTTTCGGAGTTTGCGTTCAGGAAGTTTTTCACCAAGGTTGAAAGTTACCCACGTTCCACACGGCTTTTTTTTTTTTTTTGTCTTCCAATTGCTTGTTTATCAACTATACTCCGATCGCGTTTACATCATTTTCCTTTGCCTCATCGCGCGTGTCATGCTAAACTGACTTGTACGTATGATGTCCTGGGACGACGCTATTAAAATTTACTTTGAAATACATTTTACCATACCATTTTTTGCAAGAAATAAATTTGATTTTAGATAAACGCCGATAGCCAAATTCGGAGTCTGAGCTGAAATTTGTAATAAAACGCTGCTTAGGAACAATGCGACCATACATAATAAAACTAAAACGTAGACAATGTCTAAACCCTACCAAAATTTGCATTTCCTATAGATAGATAGATAGATAGTTAATTGACTAAAAACATAGCAGCCATAGGCTGAATCACGTCTAGCTTACAATCACTAATATACGTTAATATGTATGGATGATGCACGATCCTCGCAGTAGATAGCGCTATTTAAGCAATAGCGAAAATCAGACCTGAAAAAAATCAGACCTGAAAAAAATCAGGCCTGAACGGGATTCGAACCACTGACTTCTGCGATACTAGTGCAGCCGCTCTACCAATTGAGCTAACAAGCCAACTAGGAGCAGGCCGTTAAGTTGATTCGTAATAAACCCGTGAAAGTGATAAATCAGATACAATGAAATATATGAAGTTCATATATTTTGAACTGCGGTATTAGATACGGATGATGCACGATCCTCGCAGTAGATAGCGCTATTTAAACAATAGCGAAAATCAGACCTGAAAAAAATCAGGCCTGTACGGGATTCGAACCACTGACCACTGAATAAGAAAACTATAAGAAAAAACTATTCCAACCACGAACCACTGAATAAGAAAACTATAAGGACCCTATAAAATGATATATAATTAAAAATATGAGTGCAATCAATCAAATGTCTAGATATAAGATATGATTACCAAGGAACGTTCAGTTGTACACTACTTTATCGTCAAATGAATCATTATCGACCTCTCAACATCGACTATTGGTTGCATCTCGACGACAATCGAATGCATTAAGTTTCAATTTCATCTTCCAAAAAGGGAGTTCGTATACAGGGGACCACTTTCAGGGTCAGTTTAGCGGCTGGACATCTCTCCGTTAGCAGATCCATTTTTGCCAGTAAAGTGAGATTTTATTTCTATGAGCCGAAAGTAACGCAACCAAAATGCCTCTTCCTTCAGATGTAGTCCTTCTGAGGCGGATAAAATCAAAGAAAAATATGACCGAAGTCGTTTATTATAAGCATCTGCTAAATATAAGCGATAGGGATCTTAAGCAGTCAGGACGGCGACACCAAGAAGTCGATTAAAAAATGAATTTCGACTTTTAATTAGAATTTCGAAAATGGCTGCGTGTGTTTACCATCTCTTACGGCGCCAGGCCTGAACTTCTGCATAACGTATATTAGAAGCGTTAAGTTCCAAATGTAAATTACAATAATTTGCCGTCGCGGTTTCCGTTCGCAGACGAAACAAATTTTGGTGATTTCACGTTATTGTTTTCAAAAGGACGGTTAAGAAATCTACAAAGTTTTAAAACGCACGTGCTGAGCTGTTGTTCTGTCCACTTGATGTTTTGTTTTGCCACGTCCTCGTTGCCGTCGCTGTCGTGGTTTGCCTAAGGTCCCTTTTTTATCTGAATCGAGATGCGGCCGACAGTGATGTCACTGTAAAATGTTGTGAAGGATTTACATTCCTTGACGTAAGGACTAGTAGAGATTCAGATGTGCAAATGTTAAACAAAAAATTTTGATTATTTCTTATTAAAACTAGTGGGTTGGGCGTTATTTTTTATTAATTATAAGGGTACATCGTGTCCGTTGGCAGGCTACTTAGCTTATTCAAGCTTACGACTCCGAGAAAGTGGTTTTACTCTGTCATGAAGAGTCCACTCGCCCGATACAAAGTATACAGTACTACGTTCTTCTAAGAAAGGAACTTATTTTAAATAAACAATCCCATCTACAGGTCATTCCAAACATCCACGCAACAAATTTGTCAACGTAGCATGATGGTGGGTTACTTTTGGCTTCGAGGAGCTTTAACATGTTTTGTGCTATTGACTGTTACCGGCGCTTTATGGAATCTTCCATTTGTCAGAGGTGAAACGTGCAATCCCAGTATAAAAAGTAAGTAGTTAAACGTCCTTGTCAAAGAGCAAGTAGACGCGAATGCTTTTCTTGTATGTATAAGCATGAATATGTATATGTACAGGAAGTGTAAAATGGCTACCATACAAATAGCTTTAAGAAAGAGGCTGAAGAGGATGCAGGTATCTTCTTCAAAATGTTTCGCATGTGTAGAGAAGAGAGGAAGAGGATAAAGACTCAAATGATTCAGCGTTTGTACGGCTTCAATCGTCTGACGATCGCAGCGCAAGCTGCGTGAAACTCAGAGTAACGGTGAAACGATTTTCCTGTCTTTAATTTATAACCGCTAAATAAATATATAACAAGTTAAAAGGCCTCGAGCCAACAGTGATGCTGCGTCAGAAGGATCCAAAGGGATTCACAGTCCAAACCTCGATAAATAATAGGAAAAATATTGTAGTACACGAGGACGGACAACCTCGAGCTAAGAAAGACATGTACTCAAATAAAAAGTCTAAGAAAGTTTAATAAAAACGTTTCGGTCCGAGACCTTCATCAGTTGTAATACAATGACTTACAAATTCCTTAAATGGAGTTATATAGGGCGTGATGACATATATCAACAAACAGTAATACTACGCGAAAAATTATCACAATAAAAAGAAATGGAAAAATTGTCGAATCCACTGAAAGTGTTAAGGAACCAGCGTTGACTTGAAAGGCGGGAATTGTACTAAAATTCCCAATTAACACTGAGACTGTGACCTTTGATGCCCGCCCAATTAGAAAAAATTATCCGCATTAATTATAGTTTATTCTTTGTTTGGAGTGAAATTCCTGGCGCTTATTCAAGCCGAAGGGTGCCAGAAAGAACATCTGTGCGCTCCAATATGCTTCTTTGGTAACTAGAAGTTTCTCGATGTTACCTGAATTGTTTACCGTCGCCTGCACTTGATCAATGCATTGGAATGAGAAATCGCTTAAATCATGTGTTGTTTTGTTGAAATGTACCGCTACTTCACAGGTCTTTTTCTTAGTGACCATAGCAGACTTGTGGTTGCGAAATCTAACTCTAAAGTCATTTGTTGTGGAACCAATGTATTGTAGGCGACATTTCTTGCACGAAGCCAAATAAATTATGTTCTTAGAATCACAGGAACGTTTCGATCGTATCTTGTAACTCTTGCCTGTTTGAAAACTTAAAAAGGAATTAGAATCAACCAAGAAGTTGCGACAAAGATCGCATCTTGTTCTATTACATTTAAAACATCCCTTGACCTCAGCAACCCCTTCGTTTTTAATGTTAGGGCCATAACGGGATGGCGGCAACAGTTATTTAAGGTTTTTAGATCTGCGAAAGGATGCTATGATGGAATTTAAAGGAAAAAGCTCTTTTAACTTCGGATTGGATTCCAAAATACCCAGATGTTTTTTAATGATGCGACTTATATCAGGTAAATTTGCATTAAATGTGGTCACAAATGGGAATAATTTCCTCTTAGATCTAGCATGAGTCCTAAGTAGATCACTTCTAGGTATGGTAGAGGCCTTACGAAACTAGTGATCCACTAATTTGGAAGGGTAACCCTGAGTAACCAGATATCCCTTGTATTCGGTTGTTCTCTGGGCAAGAAAAGCCATATATATATATATATATATATCTATATATATATATATATATAAATTTTGTATGCGAGGGAAACCCTGACCCTGTACACCCCAAGTAATCATAGTTAAATAGAATAAATGTTTCAAAAGAAAATTTGCCCTGAGCAGGATTTGAGCCCACGTCCCTCCTGTTACTAGTCAGGTGTGATGACCACTACACTATCAGGACAACCATGCTGGCAACACGGCAATCAAAGATGGGATTTACGTGATCGGAGACGTGGTCTCCCGGGAAATTTAACTTTTTCTACATATATATATATATATAGAAGATAGATTTACTTATAATTTTTATCGTCGTTAGATTGGCCAGAGAAAGAGAAAAATGTATTATCGGTTTTTTTATAATCATTATTAATAATTTATTATCAATCTCTCTAACACAGTTAGACCCGTTGTCAAAATCTCTTCAAGTCCAGAAAACAGCAGTTTACCCATTGGTGCCACAATAACTCTGACTTGTACAGCGGAGCCAAGAGCGGAGGATAAAAAATTCGAAGACAGATGGGCCGATTATATCGAGTGGTACGATCCACAGAGTAGACAAGTTCGAGCTACCTGCCGACAGCCCTCAAACATACATGCTCCTAAACTTAAATTAAGCTGCCCATTGGTGCTTAAAAATTTGACAGTTGACAAATTTGGCAACTATACTTGCCAAGCTGGCAATGGTTACCTAAAACACTGCACAAGGACATTATTTGAAATAACGATAAAAGGTAAGCAATCTTATCATACCTCTACAAAGTAACAGACATCCTAGGTTTATAATGCAAGTGTGGGTGTCGCGCTCCTACACCTCCTCAGTCTTCTCGTCATCAAATTTCTCTTTAAGTGTAGTCCTCTTTGAGTCGGTTCTTACGGATGTCAAACGAGGCTTAGCCCCGACATCCTAGAGAATGGCCGCAAATTAGACAACTCTTAGCGTCACATGTATCCAAGTAAATTATTTTTATATCAATTTGCAGGTGCCCGTACACCTGAGATCGTTGAAGGTCCAGAGAACCAAAGTCGTGTCTCGATCGGTTCCAATGCTACCTTTAGCTGCACTGCTAAGGGCTTCCCGAGGCCTACAATCCATTGGATTAAAAAAAATGCTTCATATCCTTTACATTTTAACCCCAGAGCAAGAGTTATTCAAGACAACGGAGTGAGTCGCAGCCAGCTTTTCATAACGGGGGTAGAGATGGAAGATTACGGCAAATATCAGTGTACTGCCAATAACAGCATCGGAGTAGGCCAGTCACAAGAAGCTGTATTAAGCAAAGGTGAGACATTTTTGGAATGAAAAGGAATAGATAAAGATCTTAACGACGGTAACTGCAAGGAATTGACTTTTGGATCAAAATCGCGATGGTTTGGAATAAAATGCCTTTTCATCCTATGTACTTCTTCCCTATTCTTCTGCTTCGTCTCCGTCTTTTTTTTTTTTTTTTCATTCTTCGTCAATTCATAATTCTGAATTTTAATTTTGCATTTACTATTATCATAATTACCATTACTATCATTAATATTATTTTTTTTTTTGTAATCTTTATCATCACCGTTATTGTTCCCACGCTTAAAATCTGTGACTAAAGAAATCTCTATATTTTTTCACAATTCATCTACAACAGCACTTACTACCGCAGCCCCTGAGGAAGGAAAGCTAGAAAATTCAACATCTCAATCTACTACAACACTTACTCCTGCTGCCTCCGTGAATGGAAAGCCAGAAAATTCAGCATCTCAAACTACTAAAATCGCTGTATCATGTACTTTGGTGGTGGCTGCAATTATTTGTCTAGTCATTCGGTTTGTGTGGATTCGGCGTAGATATCGTGATAAAAAGGTAAATAATACGTTACGCGACATAATAATAATAATGATAATAATAATAATAATAATAATAGCAATAATAATATTAATTATGAGCTGTCCATGGCTGGAGAACAGAGAGTCTAAAGAGTTTGAGAAGACAACGAAGTACAGTCAACTGAGACTAGAGCTGACGAACCGATACCCTGAGTACAAGGTCAATCAATATAACATCATCATGGATGTCCTTGGGGGCTGCTCGAAAGAGGTTGAGAGAGATATCAAAGAGCTTGTAGGAGACAAGTGTGAATCAATTATGCAACAAATGCAAAAGGCAATCCTGTCTAGTTCATTAGACATTGCTAGAATGTTCAAGCTGAGCGTTTAGACATCTTTAAGAATTTTGGACACCCATTTTGACAGAAATTTTATCTTGTACATTTTCGAGATTTTAATACATATCTTAGGGTTTCCATAGGAAAATGGATAGCTATATGAACGACACTTTTCAACTTATGAAGAGTTTTTATTTTGTAATTAAGACGTCCATAAAGCCTTAAGGATTTATTTTAGTTATTTATATATTTTTATGACACTCTTATCAAATCATTTTTAATCAGGTTTTATTTATTTTTTGTGTTGGTTTGCTTGCTTTTCCTTTTTTCCGTAATTTTTAGTCGATGCTGTGGCTGGTTACGGTTTGCCGCCTAGCCTTAGCTTTAAATCTCTACTCTGGGCATCCAGACGTTTGTACTGCCAATAATAGTAGTAATAATAATGATAATAGTAATAATAATGATAATAGTAATAATAATGATAACAGTAATAATAATGATAATAGTTATAACAATGATAATGGTAATGATAATGATAATAATAATGATAATAGTAATAACAATGATAATAGTAATAATAATGATAATTCAAACAACAAACATATGAAATACATATATATGAACTACGGTTATGAAACGTATATGTGCACGATCCTTCGCAGTAAAGCACTATTTAAGCAATAGTGAAAATCAGACCTGAAAAAAATTCAGGCCTGTACGGTGTTCGAACCACTGACCTCTGCGATACTAGTGCAGCGCTGCACTAGTATCGCAGAGGTCAGTGGTTCGAATCCCGTACAGGCCTGAATTTTTTTCAGGTCTGATTTTCACTATTGCTTAAATAGTGCTTTACTGCGAAGGATCGTGCACATATAAATAATGATAATAGTAATAATAATGATAATAACAATAATTAAAATTTGCTAGACTCTGCATCTTGCCTTACAAAGTATCAAAGATCGATGACACGCGAAAAACGCACCCTTCATGGCTGGTCAATCCTAACATTCCTTCTTATGCCAGCATAAGCAAGATTGCGTATAATGGTTGTCGTTAGTTCGGCTGAAACTTAGAGTAAGGCTATGGAAAACGGCAACTTCTTGTTTTCTCCTCCAAATTATCCTTTCCTCCACTTTGGTCTTATAAACAGCTCATGCAGAAGGATTCGGGGGCTTGCTCGCCCCGTTTTCACAGAGTTTATGGAGCCGTTCAATCAAAAAAAGGGTTGTATTTCTTACTTACATACCTTCAAATTGTCAAATTTGAGGGTCATCGTAATGAAAGATGTCTATCATAATTGCCTTTTGCCCTCAATTAAATGACAGGGCAGGACACATGCGAGAAAGGTGTATTTAGAAAAAGACAAGTACTTGCCAAACGGGATACAAGACCTTGAAAACGACTGGTCGCCCAATACCCAAAACATCAAAAACCCCGAGGAATGGCATCCGTTAGTGGGGGACGGAGTAGGGAAAAGAGGGCTTCCAGATGGAAGCGAGCAGGATGATACGATGCAAGATATAGAAGAAAAAGGTCAAGAGAGATTAGATTCGGGTGAGAAGACGGTTGGCGCTGACATTTTCAGAGCTGATAAATGTGTTGACCTGGGTGTCGACGAGCAGCAAGTGATATCGTCTAAAGAGACCAAAGAAGGATGTGAAAACTTGGAAAATCTTGAAGTATTCGATGAAATACTCGGTGAAGGCGAATTTGGAATCGTCTACAAAGGTCGCTATGGTGGGAAAGACGGAAACATGACATATGTAGCTGTTAAAAAGCTAAAAGGTACGTACACGACGTCAAAATGTCAAGTTGTTAATTCCTAAGTGCAGTAGTATACCGCTGAATTGATTTTTATTTCTGGAAGTTATGCACCATCTTACTTTTTCGCCATTTTTCCTTTTTCCAGAAACACCCATAAAGTCTGCTTTTGTCTCTTCTGAGCGCTCTCTGCAGTCTCGCTACTTTTCAGTCCATTCATCATATTTTTACCATAGCCAAGCAATTTTACATCATCAGTATTAGCAGTATGAGTCCCCTTGCTTTTTTCTCTATGCCACTATAGACCCTTGTGCTATTGCCAAAGAAACCCTGTTTAATGAGATAAAGACCTTGAAGCATGCTGGGAAACATCCTAATATTGTTACTTTGATTGGTACGCGGATAGAGGGAGGTAAGTCAGTTTTCGACGATGCAACTTCTTAGAAATACAGGCATGTTAACTTGGTAATTGACGGTCCAATAAGGTAACGTTTCATCCGTATGTAAGATCAGTTCGATAAGTGCATTTATTAATGTTATGATTAAAGAAAAATAAGTCGACTTAATACGTGTTATGCCAAAAATCTGTGCTTCTTGATCAGAAACCATTTGATGCTAGGCTAAGTACTGATAGATTCATATGGAATCTCTTTCTTGGTTTTTTTGGGCACCACCTTAACTTATTTTTACTGTCGAAATCACCTTTTGATCACCTTCAGAAGCAAATAATCTCCAATTAACTTCTTTTGTTAACTTTTCTACCTGCGTTGCTCTTCTTTTTCTAGGAGAGGTTCTTGTGGTCACTGAATTGATTCATGGCAGCAGTCTGGAAAATCTTTTAAAGGCCAAGAGGGCTCCAGGGGAAAACAACAATTATCATAAAGTCTGCTGTAAGCTTAATGACCGGCAGCTGGTTACAATTGCATTTCAGATCGCCGCGGGAATGCAGCACTTAGAGGAGAGAAAGGTAAGACCCATTGACAGTGCCAGAAATGTTGAGGTAACTTTGTTTACCTTCCATAACAGATGAACGCTCTCAAGTGATTATAAACAGCGCTAAATATAACGCTGGCAGCTCGAGGTTGCGGAGGACACATTGGGGATCTTTTTCACTTTGCACTCAAGCATTCGCGAGTGTCTGCTATGCTAAAGAGGTATAAATTATCTTCTCTCACAGTTCGTTCATCGTGATCTGGCAGCGAGGAATATTTTAGTTGATGCCAACTTGGTGGCTAAAGTTGGAGACTTTGGATTGGCCAGGGACATATCCGATGCTGGTATATACACCATAACCTCCAACGTAAGTACGCTTCGCAATCAGTTTCAACTACTAAACAAAAAAATCAACAAACCGAAATGCATTTTAATTGATGCCCTTCCATAGTATAAAGGAACACACTGAATTAATTCCCTCCCAGCGAACTGTGTATTACGTTCACTTATTAATTATGATTAATTTTTGGGATCATTCACGGTTTCCGGGAAACGAGCCCAAAAGCACCTGATCAAAAACGACCACGATTCCTCGTTTTGCCAAGCTTCGACATACGAGCCTCGATTATCCAATCGAGCCTCGATTTTCCAATCGAGCCTCGATTTTCCAATCGAGCCTCGATTTTCCAATCGAGCCTCGATTTTCCAATCGAGCCTCGATTTTCCAATCGTGCCTCGATTTTGCAATCGAGGCTCGATTTTCGGATCATTCACGGTTTCCGGGAAACGAGCCCAAAAGCACCTGATCAAAAACGACCACGATTCCTCGTTTTGCCAAGCTTCGACATACGAGCCTCGTTTTTCCAATCGAGCCTCGATTTTTCAATCGTGCCTCGATTTTGCAATCGAGCCTCGATTTTGCAATCGTGCCTCGATTTTCCAATCGAGCCTCGATTTTCCAATCGAGCCTCGATTTTCCAATCGAGCCTCGATTTTCCAATCGAGCCTCGATTTTGCAATCGTGCCTCGATTTGGGAGGGAGCCTGGGGTGAGCGAGAGCGGTCATGTTCTGGAAAAATTGTCGAGTTTAATTTGTGAACTGGGGAAGTTTTCGAGGAAAGAAATAAAGAAAAAAGGGAGAAAGAAAGAAGGAGAGTAAGAAAGAGAAAAAGAATGAAACACCATATTCTGGTCGAACTGCAAATTTCCCAAAATTCCAGAGATTATGTGGTTCGCGCCATACGAAAAAGACAAGAAAGAAAAAAACAAGAAAATAACAAGATCAATGAGAGTTCTTATCAGTTAAAGAAAAAATTATAGTCTGCCTTTCGTAGACATTCCATCTTTTTTTTAAAAAAAAAAAAAAAGCGAAAAGAATGCGAACGAGAAATAGCCCGGCATCGAAACTGGATTTTTGGGTGGTCACTAACACTTCGCCTTTTTTTTTCTTTTTTCCACAGTTTAGGTATATTTGAGTGATTCAGCTTTCTTTCAGTTTTCGTTCATCTTTCTTTCCTTCGTTTATCATTAACACAGTACGTTTCATTTTATAGTTTAACAACTAAAAGAAGTCGTGAAGCTCTATTTCATGCTATCATTATTATTATTTCTTTCGTGGCACAGATTAAAAACAACGTTGGGGTTTAGCTTTAATAGCATTAGTTAGTATAACGTAATGTGTTTGCAGATCTGTTTTCTTTTCTCCTAAATCTTTAGGTTATAGCAGCATCCTTTTCCGATCGCGTGTCGCTAAAGTGCCTTCTACAAGAACCTTCTACAGTCCTCCAACCCACGGTAAGTTCTTCTACAAGCTCCAAGCAATCTTGGACGATCTTTGGTTGAAAATATTCAACATTATGATCATGGATGACTTTGACTCCAATATCAAAACAAGTATGGGGAAGCGCTTGTTAAAAGTGGCTAAACATTTTGGTTTAGAGAATGTGATTGAAGAACCGAGTGGGATTACGGAATCTTCAAACACAACCATAGACCTGATCTTTACATCCAACAAATCCAAGATGAAACTTGCAAGCGGTCATGACCCAGGGATTTCTGATCTCCATCTTGAATATGCTTTGGTGAATTTGCGAAGGCAAAAGTCAAGTCCTGTGATTAAATAAGTGACTTCTTTTAAGAGCCTTAACTCTGACCATCTCAGACAGGACCTCGATACATCACCCTGGAGTATTTGTGGAACTTTTGATGATGTGGGTTATGTTGCTTGGGCCTGTGAGTATTTGTATAAATACATAATGAATGAGCGTTTAAAATCCTGTAAAGTAAAGGTTCGCACCAATGGACTGAAGTGGATGAATAGCAATATCATCAAGGAGATGAATAGGAGATATGTCTTGTTAAGAAAAGTTCAAAGGAACCCAAGTGATACAGATGCATGGAAACGGTATAGCAAAAAACGTAATCTTGTAACTAAGATCACGAGAGAAGCTGAAGCTGAATATTGGAAAGTTAAATTTTAAAGTGCAAAGAGCTCAGGTGACTTTTGGAGGTTGGTACGCCGGTGAAATGCATGGCAAATCAAAAGGCAATGTGAGTGCAATTAAAAATGAGGATGGAATTATTACAATAAATTTTAAACACAAGGCTGACAGTTTCAATGACTTCTTCTCTAAAGTTGGTGAGAGGCTTGCAAATGATATTCTAACAGATACCAGTGGTAATGAACATCAGCACATTTACCAAATTACACCTACTATTGAGCCAGTACAACTTAACGTCCACAAGATTAAAAGGGTTATCGATAAAAGAGTTAAGCCTGGAAAAGAATGTGGCCCTTACAACATTACCTCAAGGGGACTCAAACTTGAAGGAGATGCTGTAGCAGTTGGCCTGTCTTATGTGATGGAAGTAAGTTTAAAATTCCCAATTTACCCTCCTCGATGGAAGCTGAGTAAAGGGAAAGCTGTAACCAAAAAGTTACATAGCTCTTAAAGAGGTGACTTTAGGCCTATTTCTCTATTGTTTATTCCTAGCAAAGTGTACGAGGGCATAACAGGAGATTCCATTGACTGCCATTTTAACAAGTCCAACAAAAGCCAGTGGATTTTTAAAACTGGCAGGTCAACAGAACTCTTAATGCTGCACCTGACTGAAGTTTGGAGACACGAACTGGATAAAAACAAAACTGTGGGGGTACTGTTTATAGACTTTAAAAAGGCATTTGATTACATTTGTCATAACACGATGGCCCTCAAACTCCAAGCCTTTAGATTATCAGGGAACCAAAACAATCTGATTGAAAATTACTTATCTGAGAGAAAACAGTTTGTTGAGGTTAAGGGGCAAAGATCTAATGAAGTGACCGTCAAGTTTGGCGTACCCCAGGGACAGTACTTGGCCCCAGGCTTTTTAGTATTTACGTCGATGATCTGCCTGAAGTGCCTGGTTGTGGAAAGATGGAAATGTTTGCTGATGACACAACTCTATATTGTATAGGCAATTCCATTGATGATGTCAGCCTTAAGATCCAAACTTATTTAACTGATATAGCTAAGTGGTGTAACAGGAACGTTTAACAATTCATCCCGATAAAACTGAGGTTATGCTTCTTACCCGTAATGCTTTCATTGGTCCTTTAAGACCAGTCAAACTGGTTGGTCATGCCATTAACTTTGTCAACAAGTCATACTATCTTGGGTTTATGATTTACAAGAAGTTAAGCTTGGACCTCACATCAAAGATCTATCAATATCTATGGTCAAGAAGGTAAAGCAACTGCGCAGGTTCAAAAGCCCTCTCTCTCATATCTTGGAGTCCATATATTTTAAGGGAATTTTACCAAGCATCACTTATGGAATTTTTTGTATGGGGTAAGCAAAGTTATGTGTTTTAGAGAAAATTCACCTGAGGGCTGCCAAGGTTATCTTCAAACAACACGGAGGTACTAATTCCCAATCAGTGATACCGTCTTCTTAGAAATCCATAAGTTATTTCTATAAGATGAGGCTCCTTTCTCTGACACACAAAGCTTTTTATGGGATCAATCCTGAGCAGGTTGTAACAATTATTAGGAAAAGTCCAAATATACGAAATATGAGGGACAATTTAAAACTAACTCTGGAGCTACCAAACTCTGTTGGAAGACTGTCTTTTAGACATAGGTCTGCAATAGCGTGGAATTCTTTGCCTCGTTCAGTTAAGAACGTAGAGGATAATAAGAGATTTAAGAACAAACTCCGTTCTCTTTCAACAATTATTGAAAAGATATCTTTTAATCAAACTGCTCTAGTTGGCAACAAGGATTTGGTAAATTGTAAATATTTTTAGGAATTTTATCTTACTACCTCTATTGAAATTTATGCTAGGATTATAAACCAGTTTGAATCACTACTCACATTATAATTTATGCTAGGATTTTTCTACTTTTTTTTGTAATTACTTTACTTAAATAGAAGCTAGATTTGTCGCAGGTCCACATCAGCTTAATGCTGCCAGTAACCAACCTGCGTTACCAAATAAATTATCTATGTATGTATGTAGGTATGTATCAACTATTGTGTTTTCACACTTGTGTTCTCGTCTCTTGAGTATTAAGGCTCTAGAAGAATCCTTTTTCAATTTATTGATCTTGCAGCATGCCGCTAAATTGCCTTTTGTAAGATTTGTTTCGCAAAACAGTATTTTATACACAAAGTTTTTGTCACTATCACCTGTTTTTTCTCACTTGAGTTCCTTTTCCTTGAGTCTTTAGGCTCTAGCAGAATCCTTCAGTTTCAATGTATTGATCTTGCAGCGTGCCGCTAAAGTGCCTTTTGTATGATTAATTTTTGTTGGAAAACAGTATTTTGAATGCACAAAGCCTTTGTTACTATGACCCATTGTGTTTTCTCACTTAAGTTCTTTTTCCTCGAGTCTTTAGGCTCTGGCAGAATTCTTTTTCAATTTATTGATTTTGCCACTAAAGAAGACAGTAATTTTAAATAAACAAATCTTTGAAATAGGTCGATCTGCGAACTTCCTTAGGTTATAGCAGCATCCTTTTCCGAGTTATTGATTTTGCAGCGTGTCGCTAAGTTCCTTTTGTAAGATTTGTTTTTGAAAACAGTAGTTTTTAAAACAAAAAGCCTTTGTTACTATCAACTCGTGTGTTTCCACACTTCTGTTCTTTTCCCTTGAGTATTTAGGCTGTAGCAAAATCCTTTTCAATTTATTGATCTTGCAGCGTGCCGCTAAAGTGCCTTTTGTAAGTTAAATTTGTGTTGGAAAACAGTATTTTTTAATACACAAAGCCTTTGTTACTATCACCTAGTGTGCTTTCTCACTTGAGTTCTTTTTCCTTGAGTCTTAATTAAGGCTCTTTCAGACTCCTTTTTCAATTTATTGATTTTGCCTCTAAAGGGCCTTTTGTAGCTTTTATTTTGGAAGACAGTATTTTTCAAATAAACGAATCTTTGTTTTAGCATCATTTCTTTTTTTGGGGCTTGAGTCCTAAGGCTCTTCCAGAACCCTTTATCAATTCGCACTTTGGCGGCATACTTTCAATTCTGTTTGCCGCTAAAGTGCCTTTTGTAATATTTATCTTTTCATTGTTAATTAATTAAAAGCTTTGTTGTTATTACTTTGTGTGTTTGGAGACTTATGTTAATAAAGACATGTCTGTTTCAATTCATTTTTTTAGCATCTTGTCACTACAGTGCCATTTTAGTCTCCCATTTCCCTCTTCAGTTTGAGGACTCCGTTTCTTTAGGAAAACTGAAGACTGACCTTATATTTATCAGCATCTTTTTTTTGCTCGAGTCTCTAAGCACTAGCAGAATCCTTTCTTTTTTATTTAAAAGCTTGCCGCTAAAGCGCCTATTGTAATTGTTATCTTTTCAAAGCAGCATATTTTAATTAAAAGCTTTATTATTACTTGTTGTGTTTGCAGATCTACGATTATAAAGACAATTCTTTTTCAATTCATCGTTTTAGTATTGTGTCCCCAGTGCCTTTTTAACTTAAACAATTGTTTTCAAAATTAGGTTTTCTCTGGCAGGGGTACACACCCAAGAAGCAGAATCCGCGCGGGCCAATTTGAAGGCTCCAATTAAGGCACGGCGTGGCATAGCACGTGATGACCTTCAGTCGTACCTTGATGATAGGATGTGGAGGCAATGGCGAGGTCTAGATAATGTGATTGGTAATTTTTTGCCTGTTTTAGCCTCGCAATATAGTAACTACGTAATTTAGGTTAATTTAGTTTTTGAGGCCAGGAACAAGGCGATAAAGAGTACAGTGGAATTCCGATTTCTTAAACTTCTAATAAACATAAGAGCAAGTTAAATCAATCAAAGTCATCAAAGGCTGCGAAAAAATCGGACAAAGAATTCAGTGCAGTTCGTCTTGGGGTAAAGAAACCACTTTCGGTAAAGTTATGGGGAGGCTCGAGAATTTGAAGGATCGGGGAATATACAAATGCCTCAGAAACTACTTTCAGAAAATTATACTACCTAATAAATTATAATCACCAAACTCAAACTCCTTGAAATTTGTTGTGATAGCAGGCTAGCTCGTGAATCGCGAGTGTGTGATTAATTTTTTAATTTTCATTTTTTTTTGTAACGCCTGTCTCATTGACTCCCTTCCGACAATGAAGTTGATTGGTATCAGCTTTCTTAATCATTTTATTGAGCGATGGCTGGTTGATTTTTCCACCTCCCACCTTCTTCCTTTTCCAAACCACTGCCAGCGGTTTTTTCTTCTTTTGCGTAATCGAAAATTAAGGAATAAAGAGCTGTGCTTAAACCCCTAACTAACGCCACTTCTTGAGTGATTCGGGAACGCTCAAAACCTTTACTTTACACAAAAGTAATGTGTGATAGCGGAAATAGTCTTTTGGTATATTACTCCACTGGGGCCCCCCCCAACAATGAAGTTGATTGGTTTCGGTTTTCTTATTCACGTGCCGAACTCGTGCTTTTAAGGCAGAACAAAAAAGGGCCTGTTCGTTTGGATTTCATCAATAAATCACTTGACTGAATTGACCAAGGATATTCGAACATGGGAGATTCAGGCGATTCCAGCTCTGGAAGCGATTGCGGGTCACCTCAGCCGATAGGAAAGTCAACGAGTAAAGTGTTCGTATGGCTGAAGGGAAAGGCGAAGTGTACACCGCGTGGAAATCCGTGGGTACTGCTGAATCGCGAGGGTAGAGTGAAAGACATTAAAATTGGAGGCAACTATTCGAGTGCAAAGATAAAAGAGCTGGTCAAGGAAAATTTTGCTGGACTTGCGGCTGTTGACTTGGATAGGTAGGTTAAGTACCAAAGCACTTTATCCCGCATGCAGGTTGTTTGCATTGAATACTGAATGTAAACTCAGAAGTGTGTGGTCACGTAAAACCCAGGTAGAGCAAAACAATTCAAATTTTAGCCACGCGACAAAGGATTCAAAATTTACCACTTATCCTTTAGCTATTTGCTTCGGATCATTCATTAAAACCAAAGTATGAGCAGTGAACTTGCTACGAATGTAAGGCCTGCAATGGAGTTAAATGTGCACGTAATATCTAAAAACAGCACCTTTTATAACACGTGTAAGGTTGGGCCGAAATTTAGCCTGATCCACCCCATTTAGAGTCATTTCACGCAACGTCATCAAAATTAAAAAAGAAAGGAATCATCAGTCGTTACTCGAAGACTTACATTTAAACGGATTTTCAGTTTGATCAGAATACTTATCGCTCTAAACTACGCACAGATCTCAATCTTACCGAGACTGTTTCGATATTTAACTTTTTTTATCTCTTCTATTCTTGACTTTACCTGTGCAATGGTTACACAGTGAAAACAGGCAATTGGTAAAATTATTTAATTAAGGAAAGCAGGAATCTCAACTAGAATTTCCAGATTGACAGGAGGCTAATCATTGAGGCAGGGGGAGTGGGTAAAGGAGTAGAGGGGAATATGGACTGGAATATTACATGCCAAACAAGTCTAGAAACTTATTATTGATCATCTCTATTTAGATTTGCCCCATACTTTATCTACTATTTAGTGAATTCAAATGTTATTTCATATAGCCACTGTAAACTGTACGTAGTGTCGATGTTGAACTTTCCTTTCCATAGAATTCGTCTATACAAGTCTACGAGCCGTGGGAGCAAAATGGAAAAAGTTCACAGAGGCATACCAGACGCCAAGGAAATATTTAGAATTTATGGCAAGGGGAGTTCCAATTCCAGGCGCATATACATGGTTTTGCAACACCCGAGAAATGGAGGTTAGTGTAAACTTTAATAATCAATCAAGGGTTTGTGTCATTGCAGTCAGCACCAAAAGATCGCATTGAGTGCATACACATCTGTGTCATGTGACCCATAAGTAAAGATAGTAAAAGCCAATTTTGGCAAAGCCACAAGATAACTGTGCTGCAAAGGCTGGTCTTTAGCAAATTTGCATGTTGACATGAATATAACTGTAGTGGAGTAAAATATATGGCTGCAGTACCCACAAATGCCTGTTAGAATTGCAATAACAGCATTCTGGAAATAACAGCCTCCTTGAAGTGGAAATACATTTTCGCTGCAATTAAAAAGAAAATCACCAGTGGTCTTTGAAAGACAAAAGCAACAACATAACCCAATTAATCTGCTGAGAAATAAAAACTTTGATATTTAAATTCTGACTTTTCAATATTTACCCTTTTAATGTTCATTACCATTGATTGGCCGACTGGCAATAAGGATCTTTGCCTCTTAAAAATTTTCAATATTTGTTTGTCATAGATTTATCAATAAAAAACTAGTAATTCTTGCATCTTTCCACTATTTTAATGGTAATTCAAATGGCTGATTTAAAGTCTTTGTTTTATTTCTCATCTCAGGATCTAACCCTAACCCTGAGTCCATACCAACACCAGGAGTTACCAATCCCAACCATCCTTCCCTTCCCTCTGTTCAGCCCAATTCCAACCCACCCTCCACAAACCAATCCCATCCCTCCCATCACCCTGAGCAGCCCAATTCAGACCCACCATCCACCAACCAATTCCAGCCCTCCATTTTCCTAGCTCAGCCTAATTCTAACCCACCCTCCACAAACCAATCCCAAACCTCCCTTTCCTCTGCTCTGCTCAATTCCAACCCTTCCTCGCTTTCTCAACAATCAACCACTCACCCAAATCCCAGCTCATCTCAAACAAGTGTGACAAACTCAGTCATCCAGCCAGGGACTTCCAGTGATGAAGCAAGGGTGGCAAGTGGTGTTGTTAATCAAGTGGACTTGACATTGCCTACAAGTGAATGCAAGTGTTTGATTGATTTGCACACTAGTTATAAACTTAGTTAATGTTTTTTATTCAATCTTCCATTTGCATCTTGACTGGAAGCAGGTGACCCATCTGCCTGTATATGATTATGATGTGACACAATTCAAAACTGTGTTGTGTTTTTTTTTTTGAACAGATGGTGTTTCTGCTTTTGATGACATGGCTACCAGTGACCTCGACAGGAGCTATTTAGCTAGTAACCCAGTAAATGTTGACTCAGGTAATACCATGGTGAATGATTAAAGAGCATCAAAATGCTGGTTTTTTTATTTTTCCTCTATGACCCCTCCCCCCCCCCCCCCAAAAAAAAAAAAAAAAAAAATCATGATCTTTGGCTATTGCAGACCAAAAACCCAATCCTGATTGGAATATCTAATAGTTATCTCCGGGGTGGGTAAGGATATTTTCTGAAAAAAGCATGCACATTACACTAGAAATCAAGTTTAAAACTGCAGATAGTTTACATAGATGATTTCAAATTGTATCATGTAATACCATTTATAAGGCAAATTTACAGAGCACTATTAAAAGCCAGTGTTTTAAGTCTTAACACTGAGAAAGTGCCCTAACAAAGTAAGCCAAGTCAGATTTACACATTAGGTATGATGTAAATCAACAATATTTATGTGAGACTGATCAAGAAATTAAATCAAAAAGGAGGAAATTTTTACACCATATATTTTTCTACATTTATTATAGCATGTCATTTAACTGGCACAGAACAGTGGGAAACAGGTATGTTTCTATAAAATGGATTAAAAAACAGATACACTTAAAAAAGCCAAAGTGGGATTAGCTTGAACATAATTTTATTTACTCAGTAATTTAATTGAAAAATAAGAGAGATGAACAATTGGGTCTCCTGTTGATGAAGAATAGGATAATCTTCAGTATTATAGTAGAGTAGAGTACAGTGTGATATAGACAGATAGACTGACTGACTCGTGCAGTTTTGTAGCATGAAGTAATGCACAATAAGTAATGTTCTTGAAATTCATTCAATTTTGTGCCATTACATTTAAGCTGGGGTTGTAGAAGAAGATATGAGTTCCTTAGGAGTTCTGGATCTGAATACTCGAGGTATGTTGGAAATATTGTCAATAATTCAATAATATTTTCAATAATTTATGAGTTCCTTAGGAGTTCTGGATCTGAATAATCAAGGTATGTTGGAATTATTGTCAATAATTTAATGCAATTACATGCAGGGCTCTCCCTGGATGATGACATTAGATAAATTTCCACCAGATACAAAACAATATTCATGCCAAAAGTAGCATTTGAACCTAAAATAGAAAGCTTAACCTTGCTTATACCCTATGTAGTTGTCTGATTCATATTTCAAACTACAGCAAGAGCTGGGGAATGGAAACAAAACAAAAAAAAAAAACAACAACCCTTAGAAGATTTTGGCACAGGTCCTTAATGGTGACAGTTCAATTGAACACTGTTACTATTTGTAAATAATAATATTGAATAAAACAAATAACAAAAGTGCTAGAAATCTGGAATTGGAGTCTAAAATATACTTGTTATTTCAAGAAGGAAAATGGAAGAAGAGTTTGGAAAAAACCCAACCCTTAGAAGATTTTGACACAGATGTCCTTAAAGGATGACAGTTTGATTGAATACCACTACTATTTGTAGACCACAATATAATAATTTTGTAGTGCAATGGAGTGTGGACAGAGCATGGGATGTGCTTTACTGTGAACAAGTGCTGATGGAGGTGGCATCAGCCCATGAGGATATTCTCCTACCAATCTTTTTTAACTTAACATACGAGGAGGTTTGTGTTAAATAGCGATGTTATGTTTGCCCGGATGGCTTGCAATTTTCAAGGAAACTGTTGTAAATAAATACAGTTAGCATGCCTAGGTGTCAATGTGTTGAGTTAATGAGAAGTAAAATATATTAGCAGTCACATTTGAAATAAAAATAGCCTGTAAACTTTTGTGAAGCCACATTTGTCATATGTCAATTTCACTTGCTGAGGAACAGACCCATTTGGAAGAGTATGACATTGAAAAGAAAATTTGGAAGTGCTGGGTCCGATTTACTCATAATGGCACCCACAACTTCTCAGCCTATCCTCATAGAGCGTTTTTGTGGTGAGCATTTTAAGAATGTAAATAGCCTCAAAATACAATTTGTTGAAAAGGTTGGTAAATGTTAATGAAAGGAATTTTATATTGATAATAGTAATAAGCTTTTCTTGGCAAATAACGTTCAGTTTGGAATGTTTGAAAAGGATCCCATGCCTGCAAGTCAGTCTGTACTCATTCAATTTTAATGTCATCACTATGTGTAGGCACAAGTCAAAACAGACAATAAACATAAGGAAGATTGAGGAAAAACTCCCATTGCTTTAAAAGCGCTTCCCTTACCTTAAGTCTTATATTAATTTAAAGATAATGTACTCTTTAATTTTAAGGTTGACTTGCAGTCATGTACAATATCCCAAGCCATCATCAGGCACCAGTATACTACCTACATACCAGTTTGACCTTGCATAAATGTTGCCACTTTTTGGTAAATTGTTTTAATATGTCTTTTTGGCCCCTTTTTAAAAATTGAACATCATAGGTTAATATTGATCTGATTTGACTTAAAGATGGCTGGAAACAAAATTGTTGTATTTTGGATTCTTATAACAAGGAGACAACCTAAAATTGGCAACAAAGGAAGATGTGGTGGATGCAGTAAAAAGGGCAGCAGATGCTGTGGATGCATTCACAAGGGAATGGTAAGAGATCTTTAATATTCGATAAGATAAAGGTAGAAATAATTATTTCCAGCTTGTTACCCATTGACAACCTTATGATCTTACAGAAAATTTTCATAAACTCATATAGCTCAAGTCTGATGTGTTATTCATACATCAGATACTAAGCTGTTTCAAACAATGTCTTGTTCGCAATTAACAAACATTAAAAAACCCTAGGTGTATGCAAATTATGTGGTTAATATGTTTTGATTATCCAGACAGATGCAGCAAATCAAAGTGAACACTGGTGAGATTCACCATAAGTTATTCATTGTTTCCAATAGGGAGAGGTTAGAGCAGGATCGTTCACCTAAGAAGGAGCAGGAGAGTGCATTGCAAAAGGCAATAGAGGATGACAAGGTAAATAGCTTTTCCCAAATACTTACATAGCACAAATAATGCCAATATCAATTATGTCAATCGTCGCATGATTACCTGTTGGAAATAAACAAAAATAAAGAACACATTAGGAGAAAGTCAGGCAATGAAATGAGGATTATTTTTAGAAGGTTTCCTTTAAGACTTCAGGAGCCAAAACAAGCACCAGCCATCAAAGTATGGCCCAAGTTTCAGAGACATATCCCCAAACAGGAAAGGAAATGAGTGAAATGAAGTGATTCAACATAAATAATACTTGTTACCAAAAAAACTGCTATAATTACCACTTTCTCTTTTAAGACTTAGCAGCAGAAATTTCAAGATCTTTTTTCTACATTATCAATGAAATATTACTGAGGTTGTCATGTATTTATTCTGTAAGATTAAAGAATCAAGCAAGATAAGGAAAGCCCGACAAGCCAGAGTTACAGATGTCAGTCGGGAAGAAAAAAAAGAGAAAGTGAAAATCATCCTCCGCCACTCAAACGGCAAGGAAGAGCGCCAGTTCATCAAAGGTGCCTTCTTCCAGGTACATATAAACAATGATACAAATTATTAAACTGTAAATAGCACTTTGGTAAAATTATGTAGACATACAGTGATTGGCAGATAGCTTTTTATAAAAAGAAATCTAACCTTTTTCCTGTTTAAATGATATAGGAAGTATATGACTGGGCAGGCTCCAACAATGCTCTCCCATTACACTTCTCTATCCAAAGAGGTAGGGAAGTGGTAAAACATGGAGACCTCTTGGAGAGACCAGAGGTGCTTCATATTCATGAGAGAGTAAGTAAATAATAATATTGCATAAAACAAATAACAACTACAGTACTAGAAATCTGGAGTTGGAGTCTAAAATATACTTGTGTTATTTCAAGAAGGCAAATGGAATGCCTTTGGTGAATTCAAATTTGTTCAAAATACCCTTTTAATCCTGATTTTTAGAGGTGGTGGAAAAAATATGGCAAATGATATGCTATCTCCTGGTATTTCTTAGCACACAAAATTAATCATTATGAGATACATAATACAAGTATGAATTTTGAGGGGATTTTTGCTTGCATATTCACCAATGTGCCTGCATGAGGTTTGAAAGTCACAGTTGTAAAGTGTTCAAACAGCTACCCTGGTAAATACTGTGGAATTTATGTATTAAACCTTATCTTTGATTCTGTTAACTTGTTTTTTTTTTTTTAATCCAGGATGAGGCAGAGATTAAATCCCTTCTGGGATCAGAGGTTAGAAAAAAGTGAATACACATAGTAACAACTTATCTTTGAATGTATGATACAACACCACATATTAAGTAAAGTGTATGCTCGGACTGGTCAATTTGCTGCAAATTATCTGCCTATGAGTGTGTGACATGAAGCAAAATGGCACAAGTGATCAAAACAGAAAAAAAGAATGTGTATTATTGAAGAAGTAAACTGGAAAGCTCTTATCACCATAGCCAGTCTTTAGTATAAACCGTTTCTTTCTCCACACAGCCTAATTTTTCAGTTTGATTATTATTAAAAGACAAAATCATCTTTTTTGACTATTCATTTTGTATACCCAGGTTGAAAGTTTGGGTTATGACCTGAGTTTTATTCATAGAGTTAAGCATAAATTTTGAAATTGTTAATGGTAAGGAAATAAGAAATGTTAATTCTGGGTCACATGATGGCTTTCCTCATTTTGCCTGCAGGTGACATTCCAAGGAAATATTCCCGATTTGCAGTTGGAGGGTGACCCTTCATCCACAATACTAGGTGAGGAATACAAATATTATGTATTAAACTAGTAATTACCAAAAAATGAAAAAAACAATGTAAAGAATAAAAATGAAGTACCTTCAAATGATACTGAACATGCATGAAAAGCAGACCCAGTCTTAACAAAGGTAATGCAACCCAACAAGAAAATTACAGGTAATCTGCCTTGCTCAGTGATAATAAGCAGAAAATAAGGACAAACATTAGGACTACATGATGTTCCTAAAAACAGAGATAACATCTTTCTTTAAAAAATTTCAGAAGAAATTGCCTCAATGCCAAAAATCAACACTGGTCATATGTTAAGTTATGTGTTGAGGGCTTATTAATTTCATATTTGTTACCTGATAAACAATGAGAGTCGCCATACAATTCTGTAATTTACTGGATAAATCATCATCACCTGTATTGCTTGAGCAATTATAGTAAAATATAGGTATATTAAATTGTGTATTTTTACATACTGAGACTAGTTCTCCTCCTGACAGATGAAGATTCGAACACAAGCAAAACAAATGAGGTAAGGGAAGTAGTGCACATTAAAATGTCACGTAAAATTATTGGTAGTATGCTACATTATGAAAACCCTACCATAACATATTGCATTGTATGTTCCATAGATCATTGACCAAAAAAAGTTGACTTAAACTTAAAAAACTCGCATGTCCCTTGGGACGAGGTTCTTTGTGGGCCGTGACACTTAGGCAGACTGACGGGCCCTTTGGGACAAGGTTCTTCGTGAGCCGCGACACTAGGGGCAGACTGAAAGGTCCCTTGGGACGAGGTTCTTCGTGAGCCGCGACACTTGGGGCAGACTGACAGGTCCCTTGGGACGAGGTTCTTCGTGAGCCGCGACACTTGGGGCAGACTGAAAGGTCCCTTGGGACGAGGTTCTTTGTGAGCCGCGACACTTGGGGCAGACTGACGGGTCCCTTGGGACGAGGTTCTTCGTGAGCCGCGACACTTGGGGCAGACTGAAAGGTCCCTTGGGACGAGGTTCTTCGTGAGCCGCGACACTTGGGGCAGACTGACGGGTCCCTTGGGACGAGGTTCTTCGTGAGCCGCGACACTTGGGGCAGACTGAAAGGTCCCTTGGGACGAGGTTCTTCGTGAGCCGCGACACTTGGGGCAGACTGACTGGTCCCTTGGGACGAGGTTCTCCGTGAGCCGCGACACTTGGGGCAGACTGAAAGTTCCCTTGGGACGAGGTTCTTCGTGAGCCGCGACACTTGGGGCAGACTTAAAGGTCCCTTGGGACGAGGTTCTTCGTGAGCCGCAACACTTGGGGCAGACTGACAGGTCCCTTGGGACAAGGTTCTTTGCAAGAAGCATTATTTTGTGCAGACTTACTTAATGATCTTCATGTGATCTAGTTCTCATTTTAACCAAAATAATTTAAGATATGTCAATATACATACAACTGAACAAAATGAACTGTCATGGCTTCCTCCTGCATAACACTAACATCAACACCTGACCAAATAATATTAACAACAGCAAGGTGGAACGACTGACAGTATCTATTATCACTATAGTTTTAAATAAGGGTCATGCTATAATCTAAACAACTTATCAACCTAAATAACTAAGTAAATAGAGATCATGTTAGTAACATCATTTTCCAAGTGTGTTTAGTAAAGGTATTGAATGCCCTATTTTAATTTGCCATTGAAATATGAGGTCATGTAATTAGATTAGTTCATGTACATTTCATTAGTGACTATTTAATTTTATAATACTATATCTACGTTATAATAGTCATGGTTATAAAGGAAAGTAAGAGATTGAGGCAGTGGCATCTTGGTTTTTGCCATTGTCCCTTGTTGTTAAAAGTAAGTTACACGTGACTCTTGTGGATGGCATACTTCCCTTTACTTTTTATCTTGTTTCAGGAACCACTACCAGGTACATCTGGAATTATTTTTGCACAAGCAGGTGAGAAGCATATTATCTAATAAGTAAAATAACCAGTATTTTACCAACCAGTAAGGATACTGATTTTAATGTTGGTAAAAGTGGCCATCTCTGATGATAGTTGATCCACTGGCATCCTACTGCATTTTAGAGGATAACATGGCATAAGGATGTCATTAGAGCTACAAAAGAATTTAATCAGAAGGTTGAACAAAATGATTAGACTCTATTAGAAGATATTGAAAGAACATGGAAATGTATATTCTTGACCTGGAGACCATGGATTATGGAAATTTCCTACTGACCCTTTTAACTAAGGCCCCTACTTAACCTGGCAATCTATAAAGCATTTCCCTCCAAACTGGGACAATATAATTATCAGAGAAATATATGATTGTGAGTCAACAGCAAGAAAAAGAAAATTACTGGTCAGCCTACAATGTCTAAAATTATAACTTTTTCCCCAGAAGAAGGACAAGAAATAGAGGAAAGTTGTGTAGACATCAACAAGGAGGAGAAGAAAGTAGAAGAGAAAAAGGAGCAAAAGAAAGAAGACGAAGTGAGGGAGCACACAGAAGAAGAGAAAAAGAGGGAACATAAAGATGAAGAGGGGAACGAACATGTTAAACATGAAAGGAAAAGGAAAAAGAAGGACAGGAGAACAACCTCAAAAAGAAAAAAGCCAATGGTGGAAAATCACCCAGAATGTTAAAAGTTTAAAAAGACTTTAAAAGGACCCTTGTCAGCCACACCTTTGTTTCTGTTTACCTGTGGATGTTTTCATATTTTATTTCATGTAGAGCAGATCCAAATATAAAAATGCACAATCAAACTGCTTAGGGTAATTTAAAAGACTTCCAGAAACACAACTTGGGACAATGCAATAAAATTTCACTTTCCCATATATTTCACATATTTTCATGGTCATCAAAAATGGTAGAGGCTGGCTAGAGTCCTTCAAAATTTGTTCAATAGAGGCTGCTATAAAGCAACAAGTTAAAAATGTTCTTTGTTTTGATGATAAACAACAAGTGTAGAGCCCAAAACTTCAGTGCCTAATGTAAATATGGTTGGTGTTATAAGGAACTAAAAGTGTTCAGTTTAGAATTTAGTCAAAGTGGGTCATATGTATTGCATGACATTTTATATTGGGTCATTTGAAAAACAAATGGTCTGGGTCAAACTATGATCTTCAAACTTCCAAGAACTGACATCATTCAAACCATCACCAGTATGTCAGAGTCTTTATGCTTTTCAAGGTTTTAGTTGTTTATTGTGGTAAACAATTCATCATAAAGTGGAATCCTTATTTTAAAAAATTACAGACCAATCTTGAATATACGATGTCAAAAAACAGCAAAATATATTTTTCATTTCATGCTTTCTGACCCCAAGTAACTGATTCAACTTCAAATCATGTTTCCGGGTTCAACTGCCATTCTCTTTTGCTTGAAAAACACTAAGCTTTTGTCCTTGTTTCATAACAAAACATAAACACAAGAACAAAGACAACAAATGAAGCATCAAACGATCAGTAAATCAACATATGCAAAATGTCTAAGTAGGCTCATACTAAAATTGTACTCATACCCACGTAATCTGAAATGCTAGTCATCTTAATATTGTGCCCTCATCTAAGGATAGTAAGCACATTTTTTTTTTTTTTTTTGGTTTTCTTTAATTATTGCCAGCTGCTTTGGAAGTACTTAATATATACCTGTATGAGGTAACTTGCTTTTTGTTTGTTTCTTTGTTTTTTAGTCTGTTTTTACATCAGTAAGAGTCCACAACCATTTCATTTAGTGTCAGAATAGAATATTCCAAATAAATGAAACAAAAGCATGAACTAGATCGAATACTGGAACTAGTTATGATTTGAATTTAATAGTTGATGTTGCACATGCAATATAGAGGACTTCTAAAAGAGTGCAAAAATTTAGGCTTCTATGAAACTATAAACCTTAACCACAACCATGTTTACTTTACTGAAAGGTGTGAAATTGGCTTCCTTGGGTGAGAGCACAGTGATTTAATATCTAGAGTAGGGACCCCTTGGCTTAATTCTTGCCTTGCACTGAAGAGTAGGCAAAGTTAAAATTACATTATACAGTACATACATATATATGTATATATAAAAAATTGTGGCAAGAAGTTAAAACTCGTTCATATTTTGAAGATGATCCATAAGCATGCAAACCAAAAAAATGTCCCTAGTTAGTCACACCTTTATTTTAATTTACCCGTGGATATTTTGATATTTTATTTCATGTAGAGCAGGTTCAACTTAAACAACAAACATGGCAGATTTGATGTTAAGTTTATTATTTACTATGGTAAAATCAACTTGTATTTATTAAATTAATAGGTATTAAAATATTCAATTCAGTTACTAATATCAAAAATGTCTTGCTTTTTTGTTTTAGTCATGATCGCAGATAAGGATTAAGGTTTTTTTTTTCAGTCAATAAAGTGCGCTAGGTCAGGCTATATGAAAATTAAGGTCAGCTCAACAAGCACTTGATTATTTTGTTAAAAGTGAACTGTTGCAGTTGTGTCATAGCTTTTACAGTTGATTAGTTTGGTGGATCTATTACAAAGTTAATATTTAACATTTTAGGAATCTTATTTGTTCTGAACTATCAAATTAATTCATAAGAATTAATTTCTTTTAACTTAATTGTCAAGTCCATGTTAATCTTACTAGTCAACATTTAATTTGGTTATATCAACTAAGTTGAAATTATAAATTAGCCACTGTACTGTAGAGAGTCAAAAAGCTGAAGTTTCAAGTATTGGCCCTTAACTCTGACAAAGGGTTAATGCTCAAAACGTCAGCTTTTTGAATCTTCAGGGTGGCCAGTTTACAATTTCATCTTAATTAATCTACCCCCACTGACACAGCACCACAGTTTCTTTAAAAACCTCCAACGTTCATTCATTTGTGAACATTTAGTCAATTTTGATTTAAAATAGATTCCTCTGCTATAAAAAATATCACAGTATGATTGTGTTTCACAAAATTATCTGAATAGAATGAGTGAAACACAAAATTGGATAACAAATTTAGCTTCAAAAAAATTATAGTATCCCACCACACTTTCACATGTTCCATGAAATGCTGCTGAGCTATTATGGTCTTGGAAAATGGACATAAGTATAGTTAACATTATTCTTCTTACCATTTGTTTGCAAGATGAGAAAATTTTGCTTTTGTTTTTTTCCATTCCCACTAATATGAATGTCAGCTGGTAGCTATGCATACGCGTGACTGTCTTGAATTCTGGTGCCGGAATGTTAGTTTTACTCATCCTCTACTCAGTCTTTTTTGTCCAAACCATTTTAACATTTCCTAAGAGTTATGTTCCTTTTTAGGCTAAAAATGACCAATTAAAATAGGAACGCGAAAATCTATCGAGCTTACGTAACCGAAAACTATGAAGCAGCAAGTAGGAACAAACACCCTCCGGTAAAACAATGTACCAGAAGAAACCAATGCTTACCTTAGGACCATTTCCTCCATCTCTTTAGCAGCGTAAAAATATTCTTTCTCCCTCTCGCGTTCTTTTTAAAATTTCAAAAAAGTCCTGAGTTCGCGACGACAAGTTTGCTAGAACATGACCACTCTCGCTCACCCCAGGCTCCCTCCCGTATTGAGCCTCGATTAGAAAATCGAGGCTCGATTGGAAAATCGAGGCACGATTGGAAAATCGAGGCTCGATTGGAAAATCGAGGCTCGATTGGAAAATCGAGGCTCGATTGGAAAATCGAGGCACGATTGCAAAATCGAGGGACGATTGCAAAATCGAGGCTCGATTGGATAATCGAGGCTCGTATGTCGAAGCTTGGCAAAACGAGGAATCGTGGTCGTTTTTGATCAGGTGCTTTTGGGCTCGTTTCCCGGAAACCGTGAATGATCCCGATTTTCTAATCGAGGCTAAATACTGGAGGGAGCCTGGGGCGAGTGAGAGTGGTCATGTTCTAGCAAACTTGTCGTCGCAAACTCAGGACTTTTTTGAAATTTTAAAAAGAACGCGAGAGGGAGAAAGAATATTTTTACACTGCTAAAGAGATGGAGGAAATGGTCCTAAGGTAAGCATTGGTTTCTTCTGGTACATTGTTTTACCGGAGGGTGTTTGTTCCTACTTGCTGCTTCATAGTTTTCGGTTACGTAAGCTCGATAGATTTTCGCGTTCCTATTTTAATTGGTCATTTTTAGCCAAAAAAGGAACATAACTCTTAGGAAATGTTAAAATGGTTTGGACAAAAAAGACTGAGTAGAGGATGAGTAAAACTAACATTCCGGCACCAGAATTCAAGACAATCACGCGTATGCATAGCTACCAGCTGACATTCATATTAGTGGGAATGGAAAAAAACAAAAGCAAAATTTTCTCATCTTGCAAACAAATGGTAAGAAGAATAATGTTAACTATACTTATGTCCATTTTCCAAGACCATAATAGCTCAGCAGCATTTCATGGAACATGTGAAAGTGTGGTGGGATACTATAATTTTTTTGAAGCTAAATTTGTTATCCAATTTTGTGTTTCACTCATTCTATTCAGATAATTTTGTGAAACACAATCATACTGTGATATTTTTTATAGCAGAGGAGTCTATTTTAAATCAAAATTGACTAAATGTTCACAAATGAATGAACGTTGGAGGTTTTTAAAGAAACTGTGGTGCTGTGTCAGTGGGGGTAGATTAATTAAGATGAAATTGTAAACTGGCCACCCTGAAGATTCAAAAAGCTGACGTTTTGAGCAATAACCCTTTGTCAGAGTTAAGGGCCAATACTTGAAACTTCAGCTTTTTGACTCTCTACAGTACAGTGGCTAATTTATAATTTCAACTTAGTTGATATAACCAAATTAAATGTTGACTGGTAAGATTAACATGGACTTGACAATTAAGTTCAAAGAAATTAATTCTAATGAATTAATTTGATAGTTCAGAACAAATAAGATTCCTAAAATGTTAAATATTAACTTTGTAATAGATCCACCAAACTAATCAACTGTAAAAGCTATGACACAACTGCAACAGTTCACTTTTAACAAAATAATCAAGTGCTTGTTGAGCTGACCTTAATTTTCATATAGCCTGACCTAGCGCACTTTATTGACTGAAAAAAAAAACCTTAATCCTTATCTGCGATCATGACTAAAAAAAAAAAGCAAGACATTTTTGATATTAGTAACTGAATTGAATATTTTAATACCTATTAATTTAATAAATACAAGTTGATTTTACCATAGTAAATAATAAACTTAACATCAAATCTGCCATGTTTGTTGTTTAAGTTGAACCTGCTCTACATGAAATAAAATATCAAAATATCCACGGGTAAATTAAAATAAAGGTGTGACTAACTAGGGACATTTTTTTGGTTTGCATGCTTATGGATCATCTTCAAAATATGAACGAGTTTTAACTTCTTGCCACAATTTTTTATATATACATATATATGTATGTACTGTATAATGTAATTTTAACTTTGCCTACTCTTCAGTGCAAGGCAAGAATTAAGCCAAGGGGTCCCTACTCTAGATATTAAATCACTGTGCTCTCACCCAAGGAAGCTAATTTCACACCTTTCAGTAAAGTAAACATGGTTGTGGTTAAGGTATATAGTTTCATAGAAGCCTAAATTTTTGCACTCTTTTAGAAGTCTTCTATATTGCATGTGCAACATCAACTATTAAATTCAAATCATAACTAGTTCCAGTATTCGATCTAGTTCATGTTTTTGTTTCATTTATTTGGAATATTCTATTCTGACACTAAATGAAATGTTTGTGGACTCTTACTGATGTAAAAACAAACTAAAAAACAAAGAAACAAACAAAAAGCAAGTTACCTCATATATATTAAGTACTTCCAAAGCAGCTGGCAATAATTGAAGAAAACCAAAAAAAAAAAAAAAAAAAATGTGCTTACTATCCTTAGATGAGGGCACAATATTAAGATGACTAGCATTTCAGATTACGTGGGTATGAGTACAATTTTAGTATGAGCCTACTTAGACATTTTGCATATGTTGATTTACTGATCGTTTGATGCTTCATTTGTTGTCTTTGTTCTTGTGTTTATGTTTTGTTATGAAACAAGGACAAAAGCTTAGTGTTTTTCAAGCAAAAGAGAATGGCAGTTGAACCTGAAAACATGATTTGAAGTTGAATCAGTTACTTGGGGTCAGAAAGCATGAAATGAATAATATATTTTGCTGTTTATTGACATCGTATATTCAAGATTGGTCTGTAATTTTTTAAAATAAGGATTCCACTTTATCATGAATTGTTTACCACAATAAACAACTAAAACCTTGAAAAGCATAAAGACTCTGACATACTGGTGATGGTTTGAATGATGTCAGTTCTTGCAAGTTTGAAGATCATAGTTTGACCCAGACCATTTGTTTTTCAAATGACCCAATATAAAATGTCATGCAATACATATGACCCACTTTGACTAAATTCTAAACTGAACACTTTTAGTTCCTTATAACACCAACCATATTTACATTAGGAACTGAAGTTTTGGGCTCTACACTTGTTGTTTATCATCAAAACAAAGAACATTTTTAACTTGTTGCTTTATAGCAGCCTCTATTGAACAAATTTTGAAGGACTCTAGCCAGCCTCTACCATTTTTGATGACCATGAAAATATGTGAAATGTATGGGAAAGTGAAATTTTATTGCATTGTCCCAAGTTGTGTTTCTGGAAGTCTTTTAAATTACCCTAAGCAGTTTGATTGTGCATTTTTATATTTGGATCTGCTCTACATGAAATAAAATATGAAAACATCCACAGGTAAACAGAAACAAAGGTGTGGCTGACAAGGGTCCTTTTAAAGTCTTTTTAAACTTTTAACATTCTGGGTGATTTTCCACCATTGGCTTTTTTCTTTTTGAGGTTGTTCTCCTGTCCTTCTTTTTCCTTTTCCTTTCATGTTTAACATGTTCGTTCCCCTCTTCATCTTTATATTCCCTCTTTTTCTCTTCTTCTGTGTGCTCCCTCACTTCCTCTTCTTTCTTTTGCTCCTTTTTCTCTTCTACTTTCTTCTCCTCCTTGTTGATGTCTACACAACTTTCCTCTATTTGTGAAGGTGTTTACTGCATTTCCTCTATTTCTTGTCCTTCTTCTGGGGAAAAATTTATAATTTTAGACATTGTAGGCTGACCAGTAATTTTCTTTTTCTTGCTGTTGACTCACAATCATATATTTCTCTGATAATTATATTGTCCCAGTTTGGAGGGAAATGCTTTATAGATTGCCAGGTTAAGTAGGGGCCTTAGTTAAAAGGGTCAGTTGGAAATTTCCATAATCCATGGTCTCCAGGTCAAGAATATACATTTCCATGTTCTTTCAATATCTTCTAATAGAGTCTAATCATTTTGTTCAACCTTCTGATTAAATTCTTTTGTAGCTCTAATGACATCCTTATGCCATGTTATCCTCTAAAATGCAGTAGGATGCCAGTGGATCAACTATCATCAGAGATGGCCACTTTTACCAACATTAAAATCAGTATCCTTACTGGTTGGTAAAATACTGGTTATTTTACTTATTAGATAATATGCTTCTCACCTGCTTGTGCAAAAATAATTCCAGATGTACCTGGTAGTGGTTCCTGAAACAAGATAAAAAGTAAAGGGAAGTATGCCATCCACAAGAGTCACGTGTAACTTACTTTTAACAACAAGGGACAATGGCAAAAACCAAGATGCCACTGCCTCAATCTCTTACTTTTCCTTTATAACCATGACTATTATAACATAGATATAGTATTATAAAATTAAATAGTCACTAATGAAATGTACATGAACTAATCTAATTACATGACCTCATATTTCAATGGCAAATTAAAATAGGGCATTCAATACCTTTACTAAACACACTTGGAAAATGATGTTACTAACATGATCTCTATTTCCTTAGTTATTTAGGTTGATAAGTTTTTTACATTATACCATGACCCTTATTTAAAACTATAGTGATAATAGATACTGTCAGTTGTTCCACCTTGCTGTTGTTAATATTATTTGGTCAGGTGTTGATGTTAGTGTTATGCAGGAGGAAGCCATGACAGTTCATTTTGTTCAGTTGTATGTATATTGACATATCTTAAATTATTTTGGTTAAAATGAGAACTAGATCACATGAAGATCATTAAGTAAGTCTGCACAAAATAATGCTTCTCGCAAAGAACCTTGTCCCAAGGGACCCGTCAGTCTGCCCCAAGTGTTGCGGCTCACGAAGAACCTCGTCCCAAGGGACCTTTAAGTCTGCCCCAAGTGTCGCGGCTCACGAAGAACCTCGTCCCAAGGGACCTTTCAGTCTGCCCCAAGTGTCGCGGCTCACGAAGAACCTCGTCCCAAGGGACCAGTCAGTCTGCCCCAAGTGTCGCGGCTCACGAAGAACCTCGTCCCAAGGGACCTTTCAGTCTGCCCCAAGTGTCGCGGCTCACGAAGAACCTCATCCCAAGGGACCCGTCAGTCTGCCCCAAGTGTCGCGGCTCACGAAGAACCTCGTCCCAAGGGACCTTTCAGTCTGCCCCAAGTGTCGCGGCTCACGAAGAACCTCGTCCCAAGGGACCCGTCAGTCTGCCCCAAGTGTCGCGGCTCACGAAGAACCTCGTCCCAAGGGACCTTTCAGTCTGCCCCAAGTGTCGCGGCTCACGAAGAACCTCGTCCCAAGGGACCTGTCAGTCTGCCCCAAGTGTCGCGGCTCACGAAGAACCTCGTCCCAAGGGACCTTTCAGTCTGCCCCAAGTGTCGCGGCTCACGAAGAACCTTGTCCCAAGGGACCCGTCAGTCTGCCTAAGTGTCACGGTCCACAAAGAACCTCGTCCCAAGGGACATGCGAGTTTTTTAAGTTTAAGTCAACTTTTTTTGGTCAATGATCTATGGAACATGCAATGCAATATGTTATGGTAGGGTTTTCATAATGTAGCATACTACCAATAATTTTACGTGACATTTTAATGTGCACTACTTCCCTTACCTCATTTGTTTTTCTTGTGTTCGAATCTTCATCTGTCAGGAGGAGAACTAGTCTCAGTATGTAAAAATACACAATTTAATATACCTATATTTTACTATAATTGCTCAAGCAAGACAGGTGATGATGATTTATCCAGTAAATTACAGAATTGTATGGCGACTCTCATTGTTTATCAGGTAACAAATATGAAATTAATAAGCCCTCAACACATAACTTAACATATGACCAGTGTTGATTTTTGGCATTAAGGCAATTTCTTCTGAAATTTTTTAAAGAAAGATGTTATCTCTGTTTTTAGGAACATCATGTAGTCCTAATGTTTGTCCTTATTTTCTGCTTATTATCACTGAGCAAGGCAGATTACCTGTAATTTTCTTGTTGGGTTGCATTACCTTTGCTAAGACTGGGTCTGCTTTTCATGCATGTTCAGTATCATTTGAAGGTACTTCATTTTTATTCTTTACATTGTTTTTTTCATTTTTTGGTAATTACTAGTTTAATACATAATATTTGTATTCCTCACCTAGTATTGTGGATGAAGGGTCACCCTCCAACTGCAAATCGGGAATATTTCCTTGGAATGTCACCTGCAGGCAAAATGAGGAAAGCCATCATGTGACCCAGAATTAACATTTCTTATTTCCTTACCATTAACAATTTCAAAATTTATGCTTAACTCTATGAATAAAACTCAGGTCATAACCCAAACTTTCAACCTGGGTATACAAAATGAATAGTCAAAAAAGATGATTTTGTCTTTTAATAATAATCAAACTGAAAAATTAGGCTGTGTGGAGAAAGAAACGGTTTATACTAAAGACTGGCTATGGTGATAAGAGCTTTCCAGTTTACTTCTTCAATAATACACATTCTTTTTTTCTGTTTTGATCACTTGTGCCATTTTGCTTCATGTCACACACTCATAGGCAGATAATTTGCAGCAAATTGACCAGTCCGAGCATACACTTTACTTAATATGTGGTGTTGTATCATACATTCAAAGATAAGGTGTTACTATGTGTATTCACTTTTTTCTAACCTCTGATCCCAGAAGGGATTTAATCTCTGCCTCATCCTGGATTAAAAAAAAAAAACAAGTTAACAGAATCAAAGATAAGGTTTAATACATAAATTCCACAGTATTTACCAGGGTAGCTGTTTGAACACTTTACAACTGTGACTTTCAAACCTCATGCAGGCACATTGGTGAATATGCAAGCAAAAATCCCCTCAAAATTCATACTTGTATTATGTATCTCATAATGATTAATTTTGTGTGCTAAGAAATACCAGGAGGTAGCATATCATTTGCCATATTTTTTCCACCACCTCTAAAAATCAGGATTAAAAGGGTATTTTGAACAAATTTGAATTCACCAAACGCATTCCATTTGCCTTCTTGAAATAACACAAGTATATTTTAGACTCCAACTCCAGATTTCTAGTACTGTAGTTGTTATTTGTTTTATGCAATATTATTATTTACTTACTCTCTCATGAATATGAAGCACCTCTGGTCTCTCCAAGAGGTCTCCATGTTTTACCACTTCCCTACCTCTTTGGATAGAGAAGTGTAATGGGAGAGCATTGTTGGAGCCTGCCCAGTCATATACTTCCTATATCATTTAAACAGGAAAAAAGGTTAGATTTCTTTTTATAAAAAGCTATCTGCCAATCACTGTATGTCTACATAATTTTACCAAAGTGCTAATTACAGTTTAATAATTTGTATCATTGTTTATATGTACCTGGAAGAAGGCACCTTTGATGAACTGGCACTCTTCCTTGCCGTTTGAGTGGCGGAGGATGATTTTCACTTTCTCTTTTTTTTCTTCCCGACCGACATCTGTAACTCTGGCTTGTCGGGCTTTCCTTATCTTGCTTGATTCTTTAATCTTACACAATAAATACATGACAACCTCAGTAATATTTCATTGATAAGTATTATTTATGTTGAATCACTTCATTTCACTCATTTCCTTTCCTGTTTGGGGATATGTCTCTGAAACTTGGGCCATACTTTGATGGCAAGCCTTGATGGAAGCCTTCTAAAAATAATCCTCATTTCATTGCCTGACTTTCTCCTAATGTGTTCTTTATTTTTGTTTATTTCCAACAGGTAATCATGCCATGATTGACATAATTGATATTGGCATTATTTGTGCAATGTAAGTATTTGGGAAAAGCTATTTACCTTGTCATCCTCTATTGCCTTTTGCAATGCACTCTCCTGCTCCCTCTTAAGTGAATGATACTGCTCTAACCTCTCCCTATTGGAAACAATGAATAACTTATGGTGAATCTCACCAGTGTTCACTTTGATTTGCTGCATCTGTCTGGATAATCAAAACATATTAACCACATAATTTGCATACACCTAGGTTTTTTTAATGTTTGTTAATTGTGAACAAGACATTGTTTGACACAGCTTAGTATCTGATGTATGAATAACACATCAGACTTGAGCTATATGAGTTTATGAAATTTTTCTGTAAGATCATAAGGTTGTCAATGGGTAACAAGCTGGAAATAATTATTTCTACCTTTATCTTATCTAATATTAAAGACCTCTTACCATTCCCTTGTGAATGCATCCACAGCATCTGCTGCCCTTTTTACTGCATCCACCACATCTTCCTTTGTTGCCAATTTTAGGTTGTCTCCTTGTTATAAGAATCCAAAATAAAACAATTTTGTTTCCAGCCATCTTCAAGTCAAATCAGATCAATATCAACCTATGATGTTCAATTTTTAAAAAGGGGCCAAAAAGACATATTAAAACAGTTTACCAAAAAGTGGCAGAATTTATGCAAGGTCAAACTGGTATGTAGGTAGTATACTGGTGCCTGATAATGGCTTGGGATATTGTACATGACTGCAAGTCAACCTTAAAATTAAAGAGTACATTATCTTTAAATTAATATAAGACTTAAGGTAAGGGAAGCGCTTTTAAAGCAATGGGAGTTTTTCCTCAAACTTCCTTATGTTTATTGTCTGTTTTGACTTGTGCCTACACATAGTGATGACATTAAAATTGAATGAATACAGACTGACTTGCAGGCATGGGATCCTTTTCAAACATTCCAAACTGAACGTTATTTGCCAAGAAAAGCTTATTACTATTATCAATATAAAATTCCTTTCATTAACATTTACCAACCTTTTCAACAAATTGTATTTTGAGGCTATTTACATTCTTAAAATGCTCACCACAAAAACGCTCTATAAGGATAGGCTGAGAAGTTGTGGGTGCCATTATGAGTAAATCGGACCCAGCACTTCCAAATTTTCTTTTCACTGTCATAAAAAATAACATAAAATGGTAAGAAGAGTTTGAGAACATTGACAATTATGGGCATTATTGCATTTATTATTGGTGCATAGAGGTTGTTATGGGGCACTAAATATAGCATAAGGAAACACAACATAGACTAGAAGATAACAGGATATTTTGATATGCTCAGTACTACAGAAAGTAAAACACCCTATTATAAGTACATCCTGGAAGGGAACAGGAGATGTCAACATCCCTTAATAATGAAGAAACATATCTATGCACACACTCTTTACAGTACACAATATCAGGACTTCAGATGTATCCATTTTTAAATATTAGTAAAGTGTGAGAATTACATTACAATCTTGATGTTTAGCCATTAAGACTTAGGAAACTTTTTTAACTTTGACCTTTTTGTCTCGTATCTTAGTAAACATCCAAAACACGGATAGTAATTCAATACCTTCTCTCCCAGATCTGGATTTTTCTTTAGTTATCCAAAAGTATAAGTTTCCATGATTGATTCCATGTAGAATATTCAGAATCCTGATGATTTAAGAGAGAGATAAACATATTTGATTACTAATTAAAATTATTTACTACTTAATGTGAAATATAGCATGCATGCATCATACAGTGGATATTAAAAATCTTGAATACCCTTTGTGATGTTTGTGAGTGATGTTTGTGCGTGATGTTTGTATTTCAAATTATAATGTAATGTATGTTTGAAAACACAGAAACCAGTCAGTTGGAGTAACCTTCTATGTACAAAAAAATTGTCATGTGGGTACACATTGCACCAGGTAAGCATGGTCACTTTTGATGTCTCCATGTGTTTTTAAGTTATATACAGTCACAGAAAAGTTTAAAGGCACGGTTCATGCATATGTCTCTCAATAAGAAAAATTAACTATTATGAACTATGATATTAACCTATTTATTTTGTCACTGTGACTTAGTGTAATCGGAAGCTGTTTCTGCAGAGTGCAGCCTGCTTTTAGAGATAAAAATAACCTTTTATTAACTATTGATAGTCACCTTATCACATCAGGTATGTTGTCACCTTCTTGTAGGATCACTGTAACCATGCTTCTCTGGTCAGACCTGGCCTGGTGACACATCTAGATACACAAATTTATAAATTAAAGTAGAGTTAGATTTAATGTTATTTCTTTTGGTGTTATGATGCAACACAGTGCATTGTTGCAATGCATGCATTAGGACTATATGTCACCTAGAGAAATTAAAGTTGACAGACAGTAACTGTAGTATACTTTTCCAAATGGGTCTGTTCCTCAGCAAGTGAAATTGACATATGACAAGTGTGGCTTCACAAAAGTTTACAGGCTATTTTTATTTCAAATGTGACTGCTAATATATTTTACTTCTCATTAACTCAACACATTGACACCTAGGCATGCTAACTGTATTTATTTACAACAGTTTCCTTGAAAATTGCAAGCCATCCGGGCAAACATAACATCGCTATTTAACACAAACCTCCTCATATGTTAAGTTCAAAAAGATTGGTAGGAGAATATCCTCATGGGCTGATGCCACCTCCATCAGCACTTGTTCACAGTAAAGCACATCCCATGCTCTGTCCACACTCCATTGCACTACAAAATTATTATATTGTGGTCTACAAATAGTAGTGGTATTCAATCAAACTGTCATCCTTTAAGGACATCTGTGTCAAAATCTTCTAAGGGTTGGGTTTTTTCCAAACTCTTCTTGCATTTTCCTTCTTGAAATAACAAGTATATTTTAGACTCCAATTCCAGATTTCTAGCACTTTTGTTATTTGTTTTATGCAATATTATTATTTACAAATAGTAACGGTGTTCAATTGAACTGTCACCATTAAGGACCTGTGCCAAAATCTTCTAAGGGTTGTTGTTTTTTTTTTGTTTTGTTTCCATTCCCCAACTCTTGCTGTAGTTTGAAATATGAATCAGACAACTACATAGGGTATAAGCAAGGTTAAGCTTTCTATTTTAGGTTCAAATGCTACTTTTGGCATGAATATTGTTTTGTATCTGGTGGAAATTTATCTAATGTCATCATCCAGGGAGAGCCCTGCATGTAATTGCATTAAATTATTGACAATAATTCCAACATACCTTGATTATTCAGATCCAGAACTCCTAAGGAACTCATAAATTATTGAAAATATTATTGAATTATTGACAATATTTCCAACATACCTCGAGTATTCAGATACAGAACTCCTAAGGAACTCATATCCTCTTCTACAACCCCAGCTTAAATGTAATGGCACAAAATTGAATGAATTTCAAGAACATTACTTATTGTGCATTACTTTATGCTACAAAACTGCACGAGTCAGTCAGTCTATCTGTCTATATCACACTGTACTCTACCATAATACTGAAGATTATCCTATTCTTCATCAACAGGAGACCCAATTGTTCATCTCTCTTGTTTTTCAATTAAATTATGTTCAAGCTAATCCCACTTTGGCTTTTTTAAGTGTATCTGTTTTTTAATCCATTTTATAGAAACATACCTGTTTCCCACTATTCTGTGCCAGTTAAATGACATGCTATAATAAATGTAAAAAAATATATGGTGTAAAAATTTCCTCCTTTTTGATTTAATTTCTTGATCAGTCTCACATAAATATTGTTGACTTACATCATACCTAATGTGTAAATCTGACTTGGCTTACTTTGTTAGGGCACTTTCTCAGTGTTAAGACTTAAAACACTGGCTTTTAATAGTGCTCTGTAAATTTGCCTTATAAATGGTATTACATGATACAATTTGAAATCATCTATGTAAACTATCTGCAGTTTTAAACTTGATTTCTAGTGTAATGTGCATGCTTTTTTCAGAAAATATCCTTACCCACCCCAGAGATAACTATTAGATGTTCCAATCAGGATTGGGTTTTTGGTCTGCAATAGCCAAAGATCATGATTTTGGGGGGGGGGGGGGGGGGGAGGGGTCATAGAGGAAAAATAAAAAAACCAGCATTTTGATGCTGTTTAATCATTCACCATGGTATTACCTGAGTCAACATTTACTGGGTTACTAGCTAAATAGCTCCTGTCGAGGTCACTGGTATCCATGTCATCAAAAGCAGAAACACCATCTGTTCAAAAAAAAACACAACACAGTTTTGAATTGTGTCACATCATAATCATATACAGGCAGATGGGTCACCTGCTTCCAGTCAAGATGCAAATGGAAGATTGAATAAAAAACATTAACTAAGTTTATAACTAGGGTGCAAATCAATCAAACACTTACATTCACTTGTAGGCAATGTCAAGTCCACTTGATTAACAACACCACTTGCCACCCTTGCTTCATCACTGGAAGTCCCTGGCTGGATGACTGAGTTTGTCACACTTGTTTGAGATGAGCTGGGATTTGGGTGAGTGGTTGATTGTTGAGAAAGCGAGGAAGGGTTGGAATTGAGCTGAGCAGAGGGAAGGGAGGTTTGGGATTGGTTTGTGGAGGGTGGGTTAGAATTAGGCTGAGCTAGGAAAATGGAGGGCTGGAATTGGTTGGTGGATGGTGGGTCTGAATTGGGCTGCTCAGGGTGATGGGAGGGATGGGATTGGTTTGTGGAGGGTGGGTTGGAATTGGGCTGAACAGAGGGAAGGGAGGGTTGTTGTTGGTTTGTAGAGAGTGGGTTGGAACTGGGCTGAGCAGAGGGAAGGGAGGGTTGTTGTTGGTTTGTAGAGGCTGGGTTGGAACTGGGCTGAGCAGAGGGAAGGGAGGGTTGTTGTTGGTTTATAGAGGCTGGGTTGGAACTGGGCTGAGCAGAGGGGAGGGAGGGTTGTGGTTGGTTTGTAGAGGGTAGGTTGGGATTGGGCTGAGCAGAAGGAAGGAAGGCTTGTGATTGGTTTGTGGAAGAATGGAGGGAGGTAGCATTGGAAGTGGGATTCATTTGAAGAGAGAGAGAAGGAAGGTTGGGATTGGTAACTCCTGGTGTTGGTATGGACTCAGGGTTAGGGTTAGATCCTGAGATGAAAAATAAAACAAAGAATTTAAATCAGCCATTTGAATTACGATTAAAATAGTGGAAAGATGCGAGAATTACTAGTTTTTTATTGATAAATCTGACAAACAAATATTGAAAATTTTTAAGAGGCAAAGATCCTTATTGCCAGTCGGCCAATCAATGGTAATGAACATTGAAAGGGTAAATATTGAAAAGTCAGAATTTAAATATCAAAGTTTTTATTTCTCAGCAGATTAATTGGGTTATGTTGTTGCTTTTGTCTTTCAAAGACCACTGGTGATTTTCTTTTTAATTGCAGCGAAAATGTATTTCCACTTCAAGGAGGCTGTTATTTCCAGGACGCTGTTATTGCAGTTCTAACAGGCATTTGTGGGTACTGCAGCCATATATTTTACTCCACTACAGTTATATTCATGTCAACATGCAAATTTGCTAAAGACCAGCCTTTGCAGCACAGTTATCTTGTGGCTTTGCCAAAATTGGCTTTTACTATCTTTACTCATGGGTCACATGACACAGATGTGTATGCACTCAATGCGATCTTTTGGTGCTGACTGCAATGACACAAACCCTTGATTGATTATTAAAGTTTACACTAACCTCCATTTCTCGGGTGTTGCAAAACCATGTATATGCGCCTGGAATTGGAACTCCCCTTGCCATAAATTCTAAATATTTCCTTGGCGTCTGGTATGCCTCTGTAAACTTTTTCCATTTTGCTCCCACGGCTCGTAGACTTGTATAGACGAATTCTATGGAAAGGAAAGTTCAACATCGACACTACGTACAGTTTACAGTGGCTATATGAAATAACATTTGAATTCACTAAATAGTAAATAAAGTATGGGGCAAATCTAAATAGAGATGATCAATGATAAGTTTCTAGACTTGTTTGGCATGTATTATTCCAGTCCATAATCCCCTCTACTCCTTTACCCACTCCCCCTGCCTCAATGATTAGCCTCCTGTCAATCTGGAAATTCTAGTTGAGATTCCTGCTTTCCTTAATTAAATAATTTTACCAATTGCCTGTTTTCACTGTGTAACCATTGCACAGGTAAAGTCAAGAATAGAAGAGATAAGAAAAGTTAAATATCGAAACAGTCTCGGTAAGATTCAGATCTGTGCGTAGTTTAGAGCGATAAGTATTCGGATCAAACTGAAAATCCGTTTAAAGTAAGTCTTCGAGTAACGACTGATAATTCCTTTCTTTTTTAATTTTGATGACGTTGCGTCGAATGACTCTAAATGGGGTGGATCAGGCTAAATTTCGGCCCAACCTTACACGTGTTATAAAAGGTGCTGTTTTTATATATTACGTGCACATTTAACTCCATTGCAGGCCTTACATTCGTAGCAAGTTCACTGCTCATACTTTGGTTTTAATGAATGATCCGAAACAAATAGCTAAAGTATAAGTGGTAAATTTTGAATCCTTTGTCGCGTGGCTAAAATTTGAATTGTTTTGCTCTACCTGGGTTTTACGTGACCACACACTTCTGAGTTTACATTCAGTATTCAATGCAAACAACCTGCATGCGGGATAAAGTGCTTTGGTACTTAACCTACCTATCCAAGTCAACAGCCGCAAGTCCAGCAAAATTTTCCTTGACCAGCTCTTTTATCTTTGCACTCGAATAGTTGCCTCCAATTTTAATGTCTTTCACTCTACCCTCGCGATTCAGCAGTACCCACGGATTTCCACGCGGTGTACACTTCGCCTTTCCCTTCAGCCATACGAACACTTTACTCGTTGACTTTCCTATCGGCTGAGGTGACCCGCAATCGCTTCCAGAGCTGGAATCGCCTGAATCTCCCATGTTCGAATATCCTTGGTCAATTCAGTCAAGTGATTTATTGATGAAATCCAATCGAACAGGCCCTTTTTTGTTCTGCCTTAAAAGCACGAGTCCGGCACGTGAATAAGAAAACCGAAACCAATCAACTTCATTGTAGGGGGGGCCCAGTGGAGTAATATACCAAAAGACTATTTCCGCTATCACACATCACTTTTGTGTAAAGTAATGGTTTTGAGCCTTCCCGAACCACTCAAGAAGTGGCGTTAGTTAGGGGTTTAAGTCTATTCGCACAGCTCTTTATTCCTTACATTTCGATTACGCAAAAGAAGAAAACACCGCTGGCAGTGGTTTGGAAAAGGAAGAAGGTGGGAGGTGGAAACATCAACCAGCCATCGCTCAATAAAATGAATAAGAAAGCTGATACCAATCAACTTCATTGTCGGAAGGGAGGGGGGCCCCAGTGGGATGTTATACTAAAACACTATTTCCGCTATCACATCACTATTGTATATAGTAAAGGTTATGAGCGATAAAAATACTCGAAGCTTTTCCAAACCACTCTAGAAGTTGCATTAGATAGGGGTTTAAGTGTGTTCACGGAGTGCGCAACAAAAAGAAACCGCAGGGGTTTGGAAAAAGAAGACAGTTGGGACATGGGCGTCCAAAGTAGTAAAGCTCACGTCTAGAGAAGAAATGTATTATTATTTCATGGAAACGTCACCCGTTGTGTGACCCGGTGTTAATTTATTCGAGGAACCGTTGAGAATTTGAATGCGTTATAAGGAATGGGGAACGGAATATGGTCGATTTACAACACTAAGTATTCCGAAATACGAACATGTTAAACATAAGAATGACAAAACTTAGTCACTCCTAGTATGTCCGACGTGGTTTTTGGTGATTTCTGCAGTTTTTGCCTTGCTTTGTAAAGTCGTTTTAAAACAGGTAGAACAGTGATAGCATAGCCATCGTCTTCCCACCCCTTGAGTAGTACTCAAAGTGCTGATAAAATACTAGGCTAAGGACCAGTCAATGAGACAGGCGTTACAAAAAAAATGAAAATTAAAAAATTAATCACACACTCGCGATTCAGGAGCTAGCCTGCTATCACAACAAATTTCAAGGAGTTTGAGTTTGGTGATTATAATTTATTAGGTAGAATAATTTTCTGAAAGTAGTTTCTGAGGCATTTGTATATTCCCCGATCCTTCAAATTCTCGAGCCTCCCGATAACTTTACCGAAAGTGGTTTCTTTATCCCAAGACGAACTGCACTGAATTCTTTGTCCGATTTTTTCGCAGCCTTTGATGACTTTGATTGATTTAACTTGCTCTTATGTTTATTAGATGTTTAAGAAATCGGAATTCCACTGTACTCTTTATCGCCTTGTTCCTGGCCTCAAAAACTAAATTAACCTAAATTACGTAGTTACTATATTGCGAGGCTTAAACAGGCAAAAAATTACCAATCACATTATCTAGACCTCGCTATTGCCTCCACATCCTATCATCAAGGTACGACTGAAGGTCATCACGTGCTATGCCACGCCGTGCCTTAATTAGAACCTTCAAATTGGCCCACGCAGATTCTGCTTCTTGGGTGTGTACCCCTGCCAGAGAAAACCTAATTTTGAAAACAATTGTTTAAGTTGAAAAGGCACTGGGGACACAATACTAAAACAATGAATTGAAGAAGAATTGTCTTTATAATCGTAGATCTGCAAACACAACAAGTAATAATAAAGCTTTTAATTAAAATATGCTGCTTTGAAAAGATAATTACAATAGGCGCTTTAGCGGCAAGCTTTGAAATAAAAAAGAAAGGATTCTGCTAGTGCTTAGAGACTCGAGCAAAAAAAAGATGCTGATAATATAAGGTCAGTCTTCAGTTTTCCTAAAGAAACGGAGTCCTCAAAATGAAGAGGGAAATGGGAGACTAAAATGGCACTGTAGTGACAAGATGCTAAAAAAATGAATTGAAACAGACATGTCTTTATTAACATAGGTCTCCAAACACAAAGTAATAACAACAAAGCTTTTAATTAATTAACAATGAAAAGATAAATATTACAAAAGGCACTTTAGCGGCAAACAGAATTGAAAGTATACCGCCAAAGTGCGAATTGATAAAGGGTTCTGGAAGAGCCTTAGGACTCAAGCCCCAAAAAAAGAAATGATGCTAAAACAAAGATTCGTTTATTGAAAAATACTGTCTTCCAAAATAAAAGCTACAAAAGGCCCTTTAGAGGCAAAATCAATAAATTGAAAAAGGAGTCTGAAAGAGCCTTAATTAAGACTCAAGGAAAAAGAACTCAAGTGAGAAAGCACACTAGGTGATAGTAACAAAGGCTTTGTGTATTAAAAAATACTGTTTTCCAACACAAATTTATCTTACAAAAGGCACTTTAGCGGCACGCTGCAAGATCAATAAATTGAAAAGGATTTTGCTACAGCCTAAATACTCAAGGGAAAAGAACAGAAGTGTGGAAACACACGAGTTGATAGTAACAAAGGCTTTTTGTTTTAAAAACTACTGTTTTCAAAAACAAATCTTACAAAAGGAACTTAGCGACACGCTGCAAAATCAATAACTCGGAAAAGGATGCTGCTATAACCTAAGGAAGTTTGCAGATCGACCTATTTCAAAGATTTGTTTATTTAAAATTACTGTCTTCTTTAGTGGCAAAATCAATAAATTGAAAAAGGATTCTGCCAGAGCCTAAAGACTCAAGGAAAAAGAACTTAAGTGAGAAAACACAATGGGTCATAGTAACAAAGGCTTTGTGCATTCAAAATACTGTTTTCCAACAAAAATTAATCATACAAAAGGCACTTTAGCGGCACGCTGCAAGATCAATACATTGAAACTGAAGGATTCTGCTAGAGCCTAAAGACTCAAGGAAAAGGAACTCAAGTGAGAAAAAACATTAGGTGATAGTGACAAAAACTTTGTGTATAAAATACTGTTTTGCGAAACAAATCTTACAAAAGGCAATTTAGCGGCATGCTGCAAGATCAATAAATTGAAAAAGGATTCTTCTAGAGCCTTAATACTCAAGAGACGAGAACACAAGTGTGAAAACACAATAGTTGATACATACCTACATACATACATAGATAATTTATTTGGTAACGCAGGTTGGTTACTGGCAGCATTAAGCTGATGTGGACCTGCGACAAATCTAGCTTCTATTTAAGTAAAGTAATTACAAAAAAAAGTAGAAAAATCCTAGCTTAAATTAAAATGTGAGTAGTGATTCAAACTGGTTTATAATCCTAGCATAAATTTCAATAGAGGTAGTAAGATAAAATTCCTAAAAATATTTACAATTTACCAAATCCTTGTTGCCAACTAGAGCAGTTTGATTAAAAGATATCTTTTCAATAATTGTTGAAAGAGAACGGAGTTTGTTCTTAAATCTCTTATTATCCCCTACGTTCTTAACTGAACGAGGCAAAGAATTCCACGCTATTGCAGACCTATGTCTAAAAGACAGTCTTCCAACATTAGAGTTTGGTAGCTCCAGAGTTAGTTTGAAATTGTCCCTCATATTTCGTATATTTGGACTTTTCCTAATAATTGTTACAACCTGCTCAGGATTGATCCCATAAAAAGCTTTGTGTGTCAGAGAAAGGAGCCTCATCTTATAGAAATAACTTATGGATTTCTAAGAAGACGGTATCACTGATTGGGAATTAGTACCTCCGTGTTGTTTGAAGATAACCTTGGCAGCCCTCAGGTGAATTTTCTCTAAAACACCTAACTTTGCTTACCCCATACAAAAAATTCCATAAGTGATGCTTGGTAAAATTCCCTTAAAATATATGGACTCCAAGATATGAGAGAGAGGGCTTTTGAACCTGCGCAGTTGCTTTACCTTCTTGACCATAGATATTGATAGATCTTTGATATGGGGTCCAAGCTTAACTTCTTGTAAATCATAAACCCAAGATAGTATGACTTGTTGACAAAGTTAATGGCATGACCAACCAGTTTGACTGGTCTTAAAGGACCAATGAAAGCATTACGGGTAAGAAGCATAACCTCAGTTTTATCGGGATGAATTGTTAAACGTTCCTGCTACACCACTTAGCTATATCAGTTAAATAAGTTTAGATCTTAAGGCTGACATCATCAATGGAATTGCCTATACAATATAGAGTTGTGTCATCAGTAAACATTTCCATCTTTCCACAACAAGGCACTTCAGGCAGATCATCGACGTAAATACTAAAAAGCCTGGGGCCAAGTACTGTCCCTGGGGTACGCCAAACTTGACGGTCACTTCACTGGATCTTTGCCCCTTAACCTCAACAAACTGTTTTCTCTCAGATAAGTAATTTTCAATCAGATTGTTTTGGTTGCCTGATAATCTAAAGGCTTGGAGTTTGAGGGCCATCGTGTTATGACAAATGTAATCAAATGCCTTTATTAAAGTCTATAAACAGTACCCCCACAGTTTTGTTTTTATCCAGTTCGTGTCTCCAAACTTCAGTCAGGTGCAGCATTAAGAGTTCTGTTGACCTGCCAGTTTTAAAAATCCACTGGCTTTTGTTGGACTTGTTAAAATGGCAGTCAATGGAATCTCCTGTTATGCCCTCGTACACTTTGCTAGGAATAAACAATAGAGAAATAGGCCTAAAGTTACCTCTTTAAGAGCTATGTAACTTTTTGGGTACAGCTTTCCCTTTACTCAGCTTCCATCGAGGAGGGTAAATTGGGGATTTTAAACTTACTTCCATCACACAAGACAGGCCAACTGCTACAGCATCTCCTTCAAGTTTGAGTCCCCTTGAGGTAATGTTGTAAGGGCCACATTCTTTTCCAGGCTTAACTCTTTTATCGATAACCCTTTTAATCTTGTGGACATTAAGTTTTACTGGCTCAATAGTAGGTGTAATTTGGTAAATGTGCTGGTGTTCATTACCACTGGTATCTGTTAGAATATCATTTGCAAGCCTCTCACCAACTTTAGAGAAGAAGTCATTGAAACTGTCAGCCTTGTGTTTAAAATGTATTGTAATAATTCCATCCTCACTTTTAATTGCACTCACATTGCCTTTTGATTTGCCTTGCATTTCACCAGCGTACCAACCTCCAAAAGTCACCTAAGCTCTTTGCACTTTAAAATTTAACTTTCTAATATTCAGCTCCAGCTTCTCTCGTGATCTTAGTTACAAGATTACGTTTTTTGCTATACCGTTTCCATGCATCTGTATCACTTGGGTTCCTTTGAACTTTTCTTAACAAGACATATCTCCTATTCATCTCCTTGATGATATTGCTATTCATCCACTTCAGTCCATTGGTGCGAACCTTTACTTTACAGGATTTTAAACGCTCATTCTTGTAGAAGGCACTTTAGCGACACGCGATCGGAAAAGGATGCTGCTTTAACCTAAAGATTTAGGAGAAAAGAAAACAGATCTGCAAACACATTACGTTATACTAACAAATGCTATTAAAGCTAAACCCCAACGTTGTTTTTAATCTGTGCCACGAAAGAAATAATAAGAATGATAGCATGAAATAGAGCTTCACGACTTCTTTTAGTTGTTAAACTATAAAATGAAACGTACTGTGTTAATGATAAACGAAGGAAAGAAAGATGAACGAAAACTGAAAGAAAGCTGAATCACTCAAATATACCTAAACTGTGGAAAAAAGAAAAAAAAAGGCGAAGTGTTAGTGACCACCCAAAAATCCAGTTTCGATGCCGGGCTATTTCTCGTTCGCATTCTTTTCGCTTTTTTTTTTTTTAAAAAAAGATGGAATGTCTACGAAAGGCAGAATATAATTTTTTCTTTAACTGATAAGAACTCTCATTGATCTTGTTATTTTCTTTTTTTTTTCTTTCTTGTCTTTTTCGTATGGCGCGAACCACATAATCTCTGGAATTTTAGGAAATTTGCAGTTCGACCAGAATATGGTCTTTCATTCTTTTTCTCTTTCTTACTCTCCTTTCTTTCTCCCTTTTTTCTTTATTTCTTTCCTCGAAAACTTCCCGAGTTCACAAATTAAACTCGACAATTTTTCCAGAACATGACCGCTCTCGCTCGCCCCAGGCTCCCTCCCAAATCGAGGCACGATTGCAAAATCGAGGCTCGATTGGAAAATCGAGGCTCGATTGGAAAATCGAGGCACGATTGCAAAATCGAGGCTCGATTGCAAAATCGAGGCACGATTGAAAAATCGAGGCTCGATTGGAAAAACGAGGCTCGTATGTCGAAGCTTGGCAAAACGAGGAATCGTGGTCGTTTTTGATCAGGTGCTTTTGGGCTCGTTTCCCGGAAACCGTGAATGATCCAATTTTTGTACTGATAATAATGACAACAACAATGATGATAACAATAATAACGGCCAAGATATCTACCCCCTTGGATTTTACTGGTAATCAAAAATAATTAGAAAATTAAAATATATCTTAACGTTGAAAAAGAAATCGCACACACGTACTGAATGCATCCTTCTGTTTCATGAGTCAGCCTCTTCTCAGTCTCAAAGGGCCTTGACTCTACCACAAACAGGACCTTGCTCACATGAATCTGTCTTTTCAACAGGGCAGGGTTCCATGGAGATGGTCGTCTTTAGAATCTCTGCGAGATCTGCATTTTACATCCATGAGTGATGTGTGAGTTAATTTTTGTATTTTAATACTTTCAGATAGCTGTCTCTTAATTAAGAACCGGAGGTATTGCTTAGCACAATTGATTTCCGAATAAGTCATCTGCTTGCTGCTCTACTATTTTCCTTGGAGCATTACCATGGTTACATCTGGACTTTATTTTATGTTGTTCGTTCGTCTCTATGTACATGCGTGGTGTATGTTTACCTATTTGCATTTATGGACACACCATGAAAACTTAGCATGACTTAAGTAACTTCTTCTTTCAAATGGACAATTTTATGCTCATTGTAGTTGATTGAAATCTATAGCAGGGGCGAGATCCGACAGGAAAGACGGCTAAGTCTTAAGTGATGCAAATATTCATTAAACACTCAAAGAATACGACGAGACTTGATCTTTAATCAAGTCAGTGCTAATCTTCCTTACCAGAAGGTCATCAGCCTCTTTTCCTAACTCATTAAAGTTATTAAAGCATTGATGTATATTTTCAGGTGGTCATTTGGTATTGTCTTATGGGAAATTGCCACGTACGGTAAGTGTCGTGTCATATTATGTGCGACACCCTATGAGCTATAAAACATGTTCTCGTCATGAGATACCAATCCATAAAGCAGCCCAAAGCTAGGAAGGCTCCTCTGTTAAGGTAACTATATAGAAACAAGCATCTTCATTTAGAAAGATGCGTATTGCCAGTCAGTCGAAATTAGACAAGATTAGGGGCCCGCCATACGGCTACTAAACAATATATTCGTCCTACATTTTTTTTCTCCAAGCTGCGCTTAATTTTGTATTTGTAAATGAGCAAATTAAGTCTTTACGAGTCTGTATTTTTCCTAAAAGTTACTTCTGAAATACTTATTGTCTCAGATCCTTGTCTCGACAACCGAATTATTTAAATCATAATGATCTTCTTTCTACCAAACAGGTGAGTTGCCATACCCTGACATTTCATCACCAATTGCCTTAGTAAGTCGACTGGCTACAGGATACCGAATGCCTCGTCCCGACCAATGCTCCGAAGAGCTGTAAGCTTCAAAGTCTTGTATAATGCCGATAGAAAATGAATTGAATAATTGATAATTTTGTAGAAGGCTTCAAATAATGGAAAGTTTACTTGCCATATTTTAGAAATGATTGAAAAGCGTTTTACTCTTCGAGGATAGTCTTGCAAGATTCTCTGACACACACTTTTTCTCGTTGAAAATCGAGACGATGCATGGAATGAGTCGTTATGATTTAAAAAAGATTTGCATATCAAATCAAATGTCACACTCGGCAAATCAGTGATCTTTCCAATGCTCATTGTCATGAGTTTAAAGTCCCCCTTTACACCCCTTTTCAGGTTTGATACGGTCAATCTAGATGCTGATAGTGTCAGCTTCAGGAAAACGTTAACTAATAGTGCATTCAATTTTTAGATATGAGCTAGTGAGTTCTTGCTGGAAAGAAAATCCTATGATGAGACCAGCCTTTTCAGAGATCGCCCACCAGCTGAAGACTTTTTTGCGAGAAGTGAAGGTAATTAATGGTTGAAGGCTGATAGTTTCTAAAGAAACTGTTTGGGGCTGCGTCGGTGGGGATAACGAAATAATTTGGATATATCAACAAAGTTGAAATGGTAAATTAGCCTCCGTTACGATTACAAAAGCTGACGTTTCGAGGGTTAGCCCTTCATCGAAGGGCTCCGACGAAGGGCTAAGGCTCGAAACGTCAGCTTTTGAAATCGTTACGGTGGCCAATTTACCATTTCAACTTTGTTAATTAATGGTTGCATTTACAAGATTTCCATTTCTTCCCTTGAGTATCGCCTTTCTTAAAACCTGATCTGTCCTCTTCTTCCTCCTTCAATTTTTTTTGATCGATGATTCAATATACCCTTTCATGGACTCCTCTGTCACCCTGTCAGTCCCTCTGGTAAACCTTTTATTTTCAACCCCTGCCATGAATACATTCATCCATTCGCAACCATAGTCAACCATCCGCTTCCTTGTCTGTCTGTCCATCTGTCGACATCTGTATGACTGTCCGTTCATTCTTGTATTTGTTCCTAACGTCATTCACTACTTTTGTTTAATTCATATAAGGCAATTGTTTATTTCCTTATTCACTTTTGTGAATTATCAATGGTTGACTGTTTATTCCAATGATTTATTTCAGAGGACATATGCAAATATCACAGAAGAAAACAATGGAGAGGCTTGATGACGTCCTGATGCTAAAGAAAACCCCTCATTTTATTTAATTAGTAGTAGGAAGAGAATCGCGATATCTCAAATAAGTGCATAGATGAATAAGGCCTAACGTATTTGACCCAGGTACCTACCACGCTCAAAAAATTTGATTCAATTTGTTTCCTTGTAAGAGAAGGTTCCGCACGTTTTCTTCACAATAGGTAGTGTAAATCGCAGTAAAGAATATACGGTGCACCCATCTAAGCACGCATCTATCCTAGCTTGTGAGCAGCTCCTCCTTAATAATTTTCTTCGCTCGCAGGAAAACTACACTTCTTTTGCGCTCAAGCCGCTTTCTACGTGCTTTACAGCAGAAGAGAGCACAGCCAATGCTTCTTACTTTATTAAATAAAAGATGGAACTTTTCAAAGATCATGACTTGCAAATGAAACCATAATTTCAAATCAGAGCTACAGAGAGCCAGAAGCGAGAAAACACACCCACTTACGAGAGATGTGTGTGACACTCGACAGAAGAGAGATATAAATTTCAGCATGTAACATCGTAACAAATATATTACTCTCAACAACTTTCCCAAGTAAAGATAATTATATTAACACGTAAACGAAGCTCAGGCATGAATAAAAAAAAAAAGGAAAGGAAAAACTATTTTATCATATTACAGCCAAAATAACGATAAAACTTGACTTTATTTGCGGTTGGCAAGTGCTTAAGTTTAATTACATGTTATTCAAGTGCCTATCTTCAAAATATTCTTCATTAAATACAAACTATTTACACCATCATAATTAGAGAATATCTGTCATATATTTATCATATGTGTATAAAAGTAATAAAACGACCCACAAAACGAGAAGATAAACGCAATAACCGACACTATAATTCAGGCAATAGTCTGGGTGCCAGGCCCTCATGATTAGCGCTGCAGGAAGAGGTTTGCCGAGGGTCTGGCAAGTGAGAGACCCCAGCAAACTTTTCGCCGGCTCACGTTGCCCAGGGCCCCATACTTTCCCGCGGACGAAGAGACACTTGCGCCGAAGCGTTTATAATGAGGGTTAACTCACAAGCTGATTAGTCAAATCATTAACATGTCTTCTGGGAAAGGCTAGCTCAGTCTCATTACTATGCAACAAAAGATGCACCTCGACAATCATCAATCACTACATGAGGGCAGGCCATTATTGCGACAAACAAAATACACATAAATGTTTCGTGTTGATGTTTTCTGTCCTTTTCGAGTGTTGAAAATGTTTTGTACGTGAATTACACTGCCGTTTGTGAACTCTCAATCTTTTTTTTAATTTTTGTTGAATTTTGATCAAATACACCTTAAGTTAAATTTGCTGAAACTGAACCTATCAGGCTTTTTCTTTGGAGTTCAAATACGATAAATTTTGATCTTTTATCTTAGTAACACAACCTTTGTTCAAACAAAGCCATCGCTGAAAGCTGCCGAGGCGCTTTACCGAGTCCTAAATATCTTTAAGAGGCTAAAATCCAAAGTTTCGGGACAAGATTTGACGGTATAGGTTGATGGTTACCGAAATACTCCAAGAAGTCTTAGTGTTAAAAGCTGTTATTCAAGCCTTATTACCGAGGATTCTAGAGACTGGCGACAAAGCTATTTCAGAGAACACAAGAGAGCTATGGAAAGGAGGCCTTCGAAAGCAATGTTAAGACAAATTAAAAACTCCACCAAGATATCCCATCGAACCTTTTTCTATTAAGCGAGGAATAGCCAAACAAGAATGTAACCGACGTTAAAGCCAAATACCAACGAACAGAAGTACTAAACTGAACAAGTAAACACAACAGCCGTTTAGTTTTTGGCCTTTTTTACAGCCTGGCAGTTGCCACGCAGTGATTGGTTAAAGACTCAACCCGTCTTGGTTGTCATCTTTAAACTGGACAACATCTGATCATATCCTCACCAGTTACAGCTGAATTGCTCATTTCACTTCTTTTAAATTCTTCAACAAAACATCTCACACGTCCGTGACGTCTGCTGACCGTCTGCATAATAATCGAGTTCTCTCCACCCATGGTTCTATTCTGTTTTTCTTCTGGTGTTTTACTGAATTATCTTTAATAATTTCGCATTCTTTTCGTCGCAATCATGTCCCGCTTTCGTTTTCCTTAGTCGGCAAAAGAAGATAATGTTCACCATGATTGACAACAGAAGGCAGGCCATTAAAGTAATCATGATTGTCCAATTGAGCTCTGAAACTGAAGAAATATAACATGGGTGAGACTAAGCAATGCGCACGTCATGTGGAAAAGTTGGTCACTCAGTCGAAGCCTTATGATCAGTAAAAACTTACTGTACGGCCGGACCAATACTCGTGGTCTTAAAATAAGCGAGGAGAATTTGCTAGTTTTCTATAATCAAGTTATGGATAGATATTCTAGTCTTCTCGGATAAGGACGAATAAACCGTAGGCCCCGTCTTCTGCAGGGTTAGGGGTAGGAGACGTTAATTTCCCACGCACGAGATTACTGTGTGGTGAATGTCCTCCCCTGGGTGGGATGGGTTGGTGTTGGCCCTGAAAAGCTCCTATGGGGAGTGGTCAATTAACCTACATATTAACCTACATATTCCACTAATTTATTGGTGTTTTTCTCGTTGCCATGTTCCCACCAATCACGTAGCTCCATTTTCTGCCTTTAAAAGCACACACAACCCACAATTCCTCTATTCGCTCTGACGAAGGGCTAATGCTCGAAACGTCAGCTTTTATAATTGTAACGGTGGCCAATTTACCATTTCAACTTTGTTGATATATTCAAATTATTTCGTTACTGTTATAGTGTTAATGAACTAGGGTTTAATAAATACGTATGATGCACGATCCTCGCAGTAGAGAGCGCTATTTATGCAATAGCGAAAATCAGACCTGTACGGGATTCGAACCACTGACCTCTGCGATACTAGTGCAGCGCTCTACCAATTGAGCTAACAAGCCAAGTGGGAGCAGGCCGTTAAGTGGATTCGTAATAAACCCGATCAGATACAATGAATATATGAAGTTCATATATTTTGAACTGCGGTATTAGATATCTAATACCGTATTGCATGGTTGGCCAGCCGAAGAGAGTACGCCAGAGGAACTCAGATTTTATCGCGCCAAACGTGAAGAATTTACAGTGGAGGATGGTTGCTTGTTGCGTGGTACAAGAGTAGTGATACCCTCTAGATATCGAAGTGCTGTCTGAATAACATCTTAACCACCCAGGAATGGTGCGAATGAAGTCTTTGGCACGATTGCATGTCTGGTGGCCAAACCTAGACAGCGACATCGAACAGACCGTGAGAGATTGCACTGATTGTCAAGCCAACCGTTGTAGAGCGCCTTTTAAGGTGGTCAACCCAGGGATCTGGCCTACCCCCCGTGGCAGCGTTTACATGTGGATTTTGCTGGACCATTCAATGGAGGAATATTTTTTATAGTGGTTGATGCCAAGTCTAAGTGGATGGAAGTGATTCAAATACCCTCCACCAGTGCCTGCGCCACAATTGGAGCTCTACGCAGCTTGTTTGCTACGCATGGCTTGCCGGAGGAGATATTGGCCGACAATGGTCCACAGTTTGTCGCAAGAGAAATAAAAGATTTCTTAACTTCCAATGGTGTTCGCCTGTGTTTGTCGTCACCATATCATCCTGCATCCAATGGTGACGCTGAACGTGCAGTTCGGACATTTAAGGAAGCCATGAGAGTCATGAAGAATGAACCGGGTACCTAAACGCAGAAATTGGCTCGATTCCTTTTGAGCTACCGAACCACGCCCCATACCGCCACTGGGTGTCCACTAGCAGAAATTTTGATGGGTCGCAGATTGAGAACAAGGCATGAGTTGCTTAGACCCAACTTGTCTGCACGGATGGAACAAAAGTCGAGGAGGATAAATCCCATGGTCAGACGCGGTTTCGAGGTTGGTGAACCTGTCATGGTGAAGGATTATCGTAATCGTGGATCCGCTAGGACTAAGGGGGTTGTTCAAGATCGACTGGGTCCGGCCACATACCGAGTGCTAGTTGAAAAGTTGTTTTGGAAAAGACATGTCGATCAGTTGCGAGAACTAGCTGGCTCAAAGGTAGCCGATGTTGAGCCGAATAGCTGTGAATTACCAGAGATCGATTTGCCTGAGAAGGTAAATGCAAGTGTGTCTGTTCCAACTCAAGACCTATCGCCCCCAACAACAGTCTATGCCGAATGAGAAGTCTACCAAGCCCTGGGTTGAAGTGGCACGAAATCTGCTGTGTTGTCCCTGAAATGGCTGGAAAAACCGATTTCTTAACTAGTTCGCAGACTTTCTAAAAGGAAACTCTAGTAAAACATAACGTTACCGGTAGACATTTGCGTGCCCGTGATGTCCTTCTCATAAAAAAACAACCTTTGGAAAGCGCCCCGATCGCCAAAGCTTCTGTAAAGGCCAAAAAGAAGGGGAAGAACAAGACCGGAAGGAATTTGCTGTTAAAGTCAACACCGCGTACCTAATAACTAAAGAGGAACCTCCTTTTAGTAAATATGAGCCTATTCTAGCACTTCAAAAGAAGAATGGTTTGAAAATTAGCCAAACTTACGCCAATGACAAACGTTGCGGCACTCTGATGTCTACATTTGGCACCGTTTTAACATATTTGGCGCTTTCTTTCGTTGAATGTTTCGATAAAAGCCGAAAGAAGAGGAGAAATTTTGTATAAATACCGTATTTGTTCGAATAGTCAGAAATCCCGAATATATTCCGCCCTGAAATAACTACATTTTAAAGATGAAATATTAACAAACGCTGCATCATGATGTGGCATTTATCTATTCGAATTATAGTCTCAAAAAGGTTTAATGTTTAAGCTCATCGCATTCGAAGCTCAAAGGTATATAATCAAAACCGCCTTCCGGTTAGCTCAATGGATAGAGCGCTGGACTTTTGTGCGGGAGGTCGAGGGTTCAAGCCCCGGCCGGACCAACACTCAAGGTCTTAAAATGATTGAGAAGAATATGGTACCTTTCTATAACTTTAAGTAACGGTTAGATATTCTAAGTCTTCTCGGATAGAGACGAATAAATGGAGGTCCCGTCTCCTACAGGGTTAGGGGTAGGAGACGTTAATTTCCCATCCCCCTGAGGTGGGATGAGTGCGATTTAATCGGGGGACTACTCGCATGGATCGCATATGTTCCGTTCTAGTCCTGCCCTACTGCGGTAATGCTGTGAAATATGGTAAGAAAGACGAAAACAATATACGCTTCTTCAGCTTATTGAAGCTTTGGAAATTTGCCCTTTTCGATGACCATGTTTTTCATTTTGAAGTTAGTATACCTCCGTGCTCTTTCACTATACTTCCCTCTAACATTCTCCCAATGCGCAGTTAAATTTCTTTGTGAAAGCGGAGTGCTTAACTAGGGAGTCTCTCTTCCTCTCTCCAGTTCCTTGTGTTAACAATTTATTTTCGGACTTTGCGTTCGGGAAGTTTTTCAGCAAGGTTGAAAGTTCTCTTAGCCCATGTTCCACACGGCTTTTTTTTTTGGCTTCCAGTTGTTTGTTTATCAAGTATACTCCGATTGCGTTTACATCATTTTCCTTTGCCTCATCGCGCGTGTCATGCTAAACTGACCTGTACGCGTGATGTCCTCGGACGACGCTATTAAAATTTACTTCGAAATACATTTTACCATACCATATTTAGCAAGAAATAAATTTGATTTTAGATAAACGCCAATGGCCAAATTCGGGGTCTTAGCTGAAACTATTAATAAAACGCTGCTTAGGAACAATGCGACCATACTTAATAAAACTAAAACGTAGACAATGTCTAAACTTTACCAAACTTTGCATTTCCTATGGAGAGATAGATAGATGGATAGATAGATAGATAGATATATAGATAGATAGATAGATAGATAGATAGATAGATAGATAGGTAGATAGGTAGTTTATTGACTAAAATCATAGCAGCCGTAGGCTGAGTCACGTCTAGCTTACAATTATTAATATACGTAAATATGTATATATATATATACAATAAGGAAACTATAAGGACCCTATAGTATAATATATATTTAAAAATATAAATGCCATCAATTAAATATCTAGATATAAGATATGATTACCAGGAACGTTCAGTTGAACACTACTTTATCGTCAAACGAATCATTATCGTCCTCTCACCATGGACTATTGGTTGCATCTCAACGACAATCGAACGCATTAACTTTCAATTTCATCTTCGAAAAAGGGACTTCGTATACGAGCGACCACTTTCAGAGTCAGTTTAGCGGCTGGATATCTCTCCGTTAGCAGGTACATCTTCGCCAGTGAAGTGACCTTTTTTCCATGAGTCGATTAACCCAACCTAACTGTCTCTTCCTTTAGATGAAGTCCTTCTGAGGCGGAAAAAATAAAAGAAAAATATGACCGAGTTCGTTTATCGTAAGCATCTGCTAAGTATAAGAAATAGGAACCTTTAGCAGTCAGGACGGCGACACAAAGGAAGACGTCGATTAAAATTGAATTTATACTTTTAATTAGAATTTCGAAAATGGCTGCAGGTGTTTACTATCTCTTACAGCGCCATACCTCAATTTCAGCATAACGTATGGTGGCAGCGTTGTGTTCCAAATGGAAATTACAATCATTTGTCGTCGCGGTTTCCGTTCGCACGCGACGCAAATTTTGCTAATTTTAGGTTGTTGTTTTGCAAAGGACGGCAAAGAAATGTACAAAGTTTTAAAACACAAGTGCTGAGCTATTGTTCTGCCCACGAGATCTTTTGTTTTGCCACGTCCTCGTTGCCGTCGTCGTCGTGGTTTGCTTAAGGTCCCTATTAGGTACCTTAAGAAAGCACGACGGCGACTTCAAGGAAGACTTGGATTAAAAAATTAATTTCTACTCTTAGTTAGAATTTCATGAATGGCAGCAGGAGCTTACTGTCTCATACAGCGCCACAGTTCAACTTCAGCATGACGTATAAAGTAGCCGTTGAGTTCCAAATGGAAATTAAAATAGTCTGCCGTCGCGGTTTCGGTTCGCAGACGACGCAAATTTTGGCGATTTCACGTTGTCGTTTTGCATAGGACGGCTAAGAAATGTACAAAGTTTCAAAACGCACGTGCTGAGCCATTGGTCTGCCAATTAGATCTCTTGTTTTTCCACTTCCTCGTTGCCGTCGCCGTCGGGGTTTCTTAAGGTCCCTGTTATTCGAATCGAGAGGAGGCGGATGGTGATGTCACTGTAAAATGTTGCGAAGGATTTATATCCCTTGACGTAAGGATTAGCAGAGATCAGATGTGTAAATGTTAAACTACAAGAGATTTTGATCATTTCTAATTAATACTAGTGGGATTATACGTTATTTTAATTTATTGTAAGAGTACATCGTGTCCGTTGGTAGGCTACCTAGCTTATTCAAGTTTACGATCCCATAAAAGTAGTTTTACACGGACATGAAGAGTTCACTCGCTCGATACAAAGTTCTTGTCAAGCCAAACAATCCCTTTTCTTTATGATAAGCACTGTTTGAAATAACTTTGCTTTCTTACTGCAGGTCATTACAACATAAAAATTCACTGTTTTTTTTTTTAAGTTCGTTGCATTTGCTTGCCACCGAAAAAGTAAGTCATCAAAAGTTTTTAGTAGGTTTGCGAACAACCTCGTCTCTGTTCACTTTAGATTTTGTTTGTTACTGTTAGCGATTTCGATAAAGGGGCAAAACAAAGGCTCAAGCAAATGAGTTACTGAGTAATCGACAGACGAAACTATAACCATATGTATTCGGTAGGATACAAACGTTTGGGGATAAATGAAAGAGAAAATTTTTAATGAAATTATATACCTTTTAGCGGGAGTTTTGTGCAAAATCGCCAAATTTGTGACCCCCTTTTCCCTTTTTCCTTTCACAACTGCCTGAACGGGTAAATTTAGATACAATAGCTTAGTAATACCCTGGTTCGACCTATTACCTTAGTATACTACCTTCTTCTAAGAAAAGAACTTATTTTAAATAAACAATCCCATCTACAGGTCATTCCAAACTTCCACGTAACAAATTTGTCTACATGTCATGCTGATGGGTTACTTTTGGCTTCAAGGAGCTTTGACGTGTTCAGTACTATTGACTGTTACCGGCGCTTTGTGGAATCTTCCATTTGTCAGAGCTGAAACGTGCAATCCCAGTATAAAAAGTAAGTAGTTAAACGTCTTTGTCAAAGAACAAGTAGATGCGAATGCTTTTCTTGTATGTATATGTATGAGTATGTATGTGTGCAGGAAGTGTAAAATGGCTACCATACAAACAGCTCTAAAAAAGAGGACGCGGAGGATGCTGATATCTTCTTCAAAATGTTTCGCATGTCTAGAGAAGAAAGGAAGAAGATAAAGACTCAAATGATTCAGTGTTTGTATACAACGTTTCGGGCTTCGGCCTTCTTCAGGTGGAGAATTCATATTAGAAATAAACAATAAAAAGCTTAATTAAAACGGGATCTAGAGTATATGAACTGCACTCACTTTACATCATAAGATAGATTTATCTTTCGCATCGCTAGATCGGCTAGAAAAAGATTGCGTATTATTAATCTTTCTATTATTATCATTTATTATCAATTTCTCTAGCCCAGCAGGACCCGTTGTGGACATCTCGTCAAGTCGAGAAAGTAACAAAAGACCCGTTTTTGCTTCCACAAATTATAGGGGTAATTTTAAAAAGGAAAGTAGAATAGCTGCTATCTAAATAACAAAAAAGGTATTGTTCCTTTAATGTGAAATAAACAAGCATCGTGCATCCCTTTTTTGATGAGAAAAAAAAAGGTACATTTTCTTAATGCATGTTTTCAAATTGAGACGTTTTTGAAAATGGGTGTGTATCTATTTATTATAGTAGAATACATGTGTATAGTATACAAAGACATGTCTATAAGATAAATTTATTTATAATTTTTATCTTCGTTAGATAGGCTAGAGGGAGAGAAAAATGTATTATGGTTTTTTAATTATTATTTATCATCAATCTTTCTAACACAGTTAGACCCGTTGTCAGCATCTCTTCAAGTTCAGGAAACAGCTGCTTACCCATTGGTGCCAACATAACCCTGACTTGTACAGCACAGCCCAGAAAGACAGACGAAGTATATCTGGATAGATGGGTCGATTATATCGAGTGGTACGATCCACACGGTAGACGCGTTGGAGCTAAATGCGAACAGCCCTCAGACGTACATGCTCATAAACGTAAATTAAGCTGCCCATTGTTGCTTAAAAGTTTGACAGTTGACCAATTTGCCAGCTACACATGCCAAGCTGGAAATGGTTACGTAAAACACTGCACAAGGAAATCAATAACGATAGGTGAGCAGCCTTATGATACCTCTACATAATATATGACATCCTGCGATCTATATGGCGAAGGTGGTTGTCGCGCTCCTGCACTTCCTCAACCTTCTCTTCATGAAATTCCCTATAAAGTGTAGTCCGCTTTAATACGATTCTTCCGGATGTCAAAAAAGGCTTAGCCCCCGACATCCAAAGAAACGGCCGCAAACGAGACTACTCATAGCGTCACATGCATCTAAATATATCATTTTTATATCAATTTGCAGATGCCTATATACCTGAGATCGTTAAAGGTATAACGAACCAAAGTGTATCGATCGGTTCTGTTGCTACTTTTAGATGCACTGCACTCCGTAGAGTACAAATAACGCCTAAGACGAATGCAAATATCACGCGGTATTTGTACTCCAGAGAACCGGTTGGACAGGTTTTCACGCATCACGCAAGCGACCAATATGCGACTTTGCTAATACTAGGGTCAGAATGAATTGCGGGATTGGCCGAGCCAGTACCAGGTCGCTCAAGGGGCATGTTGCTTCGCACGGCCTATGTCTTAGTTGCTGCAGTATAAGATGTAGAGTCCAAAAGCGTCACAAATTCCTTTAGATTTGTCTGTTTGCAAACCTTTTGACTTTTTATGATAGGTCGAGGTGATCATTTATCTATGTGGAAATGTGAAAATGACCGTAGACATCCTGAAAGGGACAAAATTTTGACCAAAACCTTTTGCTTGTAACGAGTGGGCTCATGCTGTCCGTAAAAACTTCTTACACCTTCCCTTCGTTCAAGACATCTTCAGTTTCTTTTACAGTTGCGGTATATAATCCCGCCCATTCTTTTTCCTTTGTCCGATTTTTAATGGAAATCAATTGATATCTTTACTCCCAAGTTTTTCCCCAGGAGAAAACATTTTAGAGCAAATCCGTGCAAAAATCAAACATTACATGGCAAACTTTAAAGACTAAAATTCGCTGTTCTTTCGCATACGGGTAGCCTTTTGAAAGTATACAAATGCTGTGCATTTTTTTCCATGAAAAAAATTATTTGCTTTCGAAAAAACGAAAACGTTTCGTTCTCAGTCCTGAAATCGATTTCGCGACACCGAACAGGTTTAAAATAGGTCACGATTCACTCGAATTGCGTATCAAAAAAACTGCGTTAGTAAAAGCTGTCATAGTTCCAAGTTGTTGTACAACTTGTCATAGTCTAAACACCGTGATTTCATAAAGATTAGATTAATTCCAATATTCAAGAGAAGTCTAAAGCTTATGAATCTCCCGTGTTGCTTAAAACGGTAGCTGAAAAACAACGATCATTTTGAGCATGTGCCTTTTTCTCAGAATTTGCTAAGATTGCGTATGATTATACTAGAGTTGATGATCTTTCAGAATGTGCAAAGTTTAGCTTGGGGAAATGAATTTGTTTTTTTTTTAACAATTTTTTGAAAATTAATCGTGAAGAAAGCCATAAAATCACGCAATCCTGTTGGGTACATGTGACCATCAAGAAATTGATATAATAAAAATTGACACAACTTCGATGCATATAGCAAGGTAAATATAATAACCCTAACTCAAATATTATATTTTTAGCTGTTCATATGAGTCCAGAGTTTTTCTGTTTTGCCGTTTTCTCCATTCGGCGGTCTCCGTAAGTTTGACATCCGTACCGTCTCTTTCTGTCGCGGCTCGATCAAAACGGCTGCTCCTGAAAACGTCTAAACTTTGCAATTTGTGTTCCTTGTGTGCTTGATACGACGTGTTGGTGTTCTTTGGGACAAAATTGATTAAAACACTGATCGAGCCGTCTATTCAAACTTATGTTCAGAGTTTTGTGCCACCGATCCTTCTTATCAACTATCATGTCTGACAGATTTACATAGAGGCCGAACGAGCTTGCCTGACAGTTGAATTTGTTCATGGAGTGGTGGGGGGGAGGGGGGGGGGAGAGGGAAAGTATACGGTCTCTCTCTATAATGCGTTACTTTGGGGTAGCAGATTTCTCTTTACATCGCTAATAAACTATTTTACCAATAATTTATCTTCCTTGTTCCCCTCAATTTTATGTAATTAAATTAACCTCATTAGTGTATGTTTCTTTCTCACTTGAACTAAATAAAAATTCAAAATTTAAGAAAAAACATACTTTGCGTGTTCCTCCTCTTGGGGAAATGATGGAGGTTTTTGCTCTGTCGGGAGTATAGTTCTTGTTCGCAAATTTAGCATATTTTATTGCCGCGCTATGCAAATAACGTAGGGTAGTTCAGTCAATTGAAAACCATCGAGACCTCTTTTCTGTTTTGAACTGATTTCATTGAAAACTTCGCAACAACGATCGCCAGGAACAAAAGAAGAGAGACATATGGCAAAAAGAACCACTCTTGGCCACTGAGAATACCTTATCCACCTTATGTACCAATTACTGTCACGAACTCTTGCTCAGCCTGATAGTTTTATGTTGCTTTGCAAGCAAGGCGTAAAGTCTCAAAACGGTTCACGGTAAACTGCATGGGAACACATGCTTGAACTAGTTGGCTTTATTGTCAGACCTTTTATGGCTTCCTTCAGAATTTTAAGAAAGATTTGTATTTACAGTATAAAGAGTACAAATGTGAATTGTGAGCTACGAAGAATTCGTTGAAAACTAAACCGGTTTTGATCGTAGCTGTAGCGGCGGGCTTTTCTGTTCATGATAAACCTCACGATTGAAATTAACCAAACGGTAAAATGAAGACCTTGGAAAATTCGAGAATATCACATCCAAGTTGGCGTCAGTATATTTGCATTGTTCTTTACGCTTTTTGAGTTGCCCATGATTTCTAAAACAAAAACAATATTGTTTTTGTTAATGGTCACGCATACACAACATGGCGTGACTTAAGGTGTTTCGTTGACGATTTTCAACAAATTCTTAAAAATCCCACATTCATTTCCCCAAAGTAAACTTTACATATTTTGAAAGATCGTTAACTCGGGTATTTAATCTTACGAAATTCAAAACAAGGGCACAAGCTCAAAATTATCGTTATTTCTCGCCTACCGTTTTCCGTAGCACTAGAGAGCCATAACATATTTACTTCTCTTAAATACTCAGATAAATCTAATGCTTATGAAATCGTGGTGTTTAGACCATGGTAAGTTATACATCAAATTGGAACTATGACAGCTTTTTCTGGCGAAGTAGTTTTGACAAGCGAGTTAAGTGAATCATGACTAGTAATAATTTCCCCCCTGTTTGCACGTGTTGGGATCGCCAAATTGTGCCTAAGTTGAAAACGGCTTCCATTGTTTTTCTCAGGAATTAACAGATAATTAGAGGAACAAAACTGCACGGAATTCATATACTTACTAAAGGGTACATATATGCAAAAGTCGAGTGAATTTGATTTTTTTCAGCTTTGCCGAAGATTTGCGATTTTATTTGATTCTTGCAAGGATCAGCTCATAAGATGTTGTGATAAATCCATTTTCGGGTCCGCAGGCACTTAATCTCTAACGTACTGATCGAACACAACAAGCGGCCATGTTGTCTTTATTACACACACAACAACAACCACCCCGAGGGGGGGTGGTAACGAAAGTAACACATTTCGTTCTAACAGGGAGGTACACGGTTTCGGCTTTCGCTACAATGCTCCCCCTCCTAAGAGACACTGTCCTCAGTGTCATGGTGCTAACCACTCTAACAGGAACGAATAAAGTTAACAATTTAACAACAGCTCTGAACGTCTTGTAAAGTTCTTCTAAAACAACAAGCACTGATCAGTAAACAATAGAAACTAATGTCACTCAAAGTTCCTCCTGTCTATCACGCTTAAGAAACTCTTTAAAAGTCTATTTGAGTGTTCAATATCCAAGGTATTGAAGGGGTTAGACCCAATCACCGTAACGATTTGGTTCTCTCCGCTCCCTTCCATAACGTGTCCGTACATTATGTGGTAGGCTTCCTCGGGAAGGGGTCCCACTGTCCTTCTGCAACACGCCCTGTTGGTCTACAACTGGAACCACTGGCAGGGCATCAGCAGGTATCTCTGCACCTGTATCCCTTCCCGTGTCTGCTTCGTCGTCACTGTTCTCCGCATCAGATTCAGGCTTCTCGGACATTGTTGTTGAATCAGGTTGGATGCTACCATGAACAGAATTCTGAGACTACACGGCAATGCTGCCATCCAGAACACCTTCCCTCAGCACAGTTGGAACAGAGCCACCCGGGATAACAGGCTCAATTTCTCCAACACTCGCAACTTGGGATACAGGCGTAACAGTCTCTCCTTCCTCCGAAATCCAGCTCCTCAATGCTGGTCCGAGATATGGCTTGAGTCGGTCCGCGTGAATAACTTTAGCTTTTGCCCTTCGACTTTTTTGAATACGATAGGTTACATCTGACAACACAGACACCACCAAATAAGGCCCTTCCCACGGACAATCCAACTTGGGGTTCCTGCCTTTCTTTCGGCGTACGTTGTGCAGCCAGACGCTGTCTCCCACCCGGAAAGGCTTACTGGACACTCGTTTGTCATAGTTTCTCTTCTGCCGTTCTGCTGCTTTTCCGAGATGTCGTCGTGCTACCTCGTGGGCGCCAGACAGTCTCTGTTGAAGAGCCAATGCATACTCAGTTGACAGAGGCGGCGTATCTGGAGTTGACTCAGTGACTACGTCAAGTGGGACTTCAATTTCACGTCCAAGCATTAGCATGTTTGGGGTTTCCCCCGTAGACTCATGCACAGAGCTTCTGTAGGCCATCATGCAAGGTTGAAGTTGTAAGTCCCAGTCCTCTTGACTTTCTTTAAGTTTTCCTCGCAGCATTTCAACCAATGTTCGATTGTACCGTTCCACCTGTCCGTCTGACTGTGGATGCAATGGGGTGGTTCTAGTTTTCTCGATATCCAAGAGCTTACACACTTCAGCCATGACTTTGGACTCAAAGTTTGTTCCCTGATCACTATGTAACTCCCGAGGAACTCCAAAACGACACACGAACTCACCCACCAACTTTTCAGCTACTGCAACAGCTTCTTGATTCGGGATAGGATAGCTTTCAGTCCACTTTGTAAAGTAGTCGGTTACAACAAGAACAAATTTATTACCACGAGGTGTCTGAGGTAGTGGTCCAAGTATGTCCATCGCAAGACGTTCCATCGGAGCACCAACCACATATTGCTTCAGAGGCGAACGTCGCTTCGGTCCCCAGCTCTTCTTGGCACCACACTCATGACAAACTTTGATCCATCTCTTGGCTCGTGAAGTTAGGCCTGGCCAGTTGTACCGAGCTCTAAGCGCTCCCAGTGTCTTGTTGACACCCCGGTGACTTGCAGTTGTATGGTTGTGATGAGCTCTGAGCGCCGTTTCTTGCAGGTTGCTTGGAAGTACAATCTGGTACTATATTCTAGTACCACTTCCCTCTTCCCACCTCCGGCATAGTACTTGATCTCGGATTTCCAGTTGGTCCCACTGGGCCCAAAGTGCCTTCACTGTGCGGTCATATGGAGAGACATCTTCCCACTTCAGTCGGACTGCACTTGCACCTTTGCACTGTAATATCACCTTTAGGCTAGGATCTGCTGCTTGTTGCTCATGAAGGTACTCTCGAGTCCACGTTGGTTCCAGTTTGATCGTTTTGCACCAAGTTTCAGGCTGATCATTGGTAAAGCAACCTTCAGTAGTAGCTGACGACAATTCTGCTCCACCTCGCTTATCGTGAAGAATTTCCGTTTGCTCCTTTACAAACTCGTCACTCCTACCCTGGGAAACATCAGTCTGAACAGCAACACTAACCACTTGCTCAACCTTCTTCCACTCCTTACACCATTTGCAACCATCGTTACAAGGTCTTCGTGACATGGCGTCAGCATTTTGATGTCGTTGGCCTTCTCGATACTCAATCTCATATGTAAACACACTGAGGAACTCTATCCATCTTGCCAACTGTCCCTCTGGTTCCTTGACTTTAAGCACTGAGCGAAGGGGGGCGTGGTCAGTCCTTATGCGAAACTTCGGCCCCTGCAAATAGTGACGAAACTGCTTCACAAACTCCACAACAGCAAGCAGCTCTTTCCGCGTAACGCAGTAGTTTCTCTCGGCCTTGGTCAACGTTCTGCTCGCATAAGCAACTGGATGCTCCACCCCATTCTTTAACTGACTCAAGACGGCTCCAATACCATGGTTGCTGGCATCAGTGTCAAGTATGAACTCCGCAGTGAAATCTGGGTATGACAAGACAGGAGCTGTGGCCAACAAGGTCTTCAAGGTATCAAACGACACCTGGCACTCGGATGTCCAAGTAAAGTCAACATTTACTTCAGTCAGTTTGTGAAGAGGCCTGGCTACCAGGGCAAAATTTGGAACAAAACGTCGATAGTAAGTGGCAAGTCCTAGAAAGCTCTTTACTTCAGTTGCATTCTCAGGTACTGGCCACTCATTGTTCTGTTCAGACTACTAAAGTAACTTCAAGTGAAAACCACATGTATTTTTATATACCATAATAGTAACACAACAAAATCTCCTCAGTAGGGTGGTCTCGTCATAAGTCTAGTCTCACTGGGGGGCGTGAGATCCTCCCACTGCGGGTCCGGGCCCGAACATCCTCCCCACCTCTCCAATACTTTTGGAGACTTGACAGTGGTTTCCGTGTAACTTGTTTCTTCTTCGCCCTTTCCTTGACCCTTCGAGCAACAGACTCCCCACCGTAAGCACCGCTGTCACAAAATTCACCACTTCCAAATTGAGTACTGCTTGCTTCCAAACGATGTAGCCTCTGTACAGGTCTCCTTAGAAGCCCTTTCTTTGTCTTCAAAACAACAGTACGAATCAAGCCGTCTTTTCCAGGAAGCAATCTTTCAACTCTTCCCATCGGCCACTTTCCTCTCGACACCTTGTCTTCAGAAATCAGCATTACATCTCCAATCTTGAGGGCTGGTTGTTCATTCACCCACTTCTTTCTAACGGATAACTGATGCAAGTACTCTCCCCGCCACCGTTGCCAGAAATGGTTAATAAGCTTCTGCTGGTACAGATATCGCTGCCTCGTTGTGCTTTTGTTTGCTGAAAGTTCGTCTACGAAGTCCGGTAAGCTAAACAGGGATCTTCCAATAGCAAGATGAGCTGGTGTTATAGGCGTTAGATCTCTTATGTCGTCACTTACTGTGGTGAGCGGTCTCGAGTTAATAACGGCTTCAATCCTGGTAAGGATGGTGGCCAACTCTTGATAGGACAACAGCGCTTTGCCCAAGATCTTGCGAAGAGGTTCCTTCACTGAACGCACCAGCCTTTCCCACCAGCCGCCATGCCAAGGGGAGCGCTCGACGATGAACTTCCACTTGATTCCCTTGGAGGTCAATTTGGCCTGGAGCTCTTCCTGATCTATCCTGTCCCACAATCCTTTATTGACAGATGACCCTTGTGTGAACAACTGTTGGATCTCACGGTCAGCGCATTTGAACGTCTTCGCATTGTCAGACCAGATGGTTCTACAGAGCCCTCGTCTACTGATCATACGAAGAAATGCCTGAAAGAACTCTTTAGTGGACAAGTCACCCGTAAGCTCTAGATGGGTCATGCGGGAGGAGGCACAAGTAAAGATGCATATATAAGCCTTTTCTGGGGAGGCACTCCCTCGTACGAACAATGGCCCTGCAAAGTCTACACCAACGTGAGTGAAGGCTGGAGACAATGACGCCCTCTCTGATGGCAATGGCGCCATTTTCTGTGAACATGGACCAACTCGTTGACGTCGACAAACAAGGCACTTTCCCAGGATTCTTTTAACTTCACGACGTCCCTTGGTGAGCCAGATCTCTTGTCGTAGAACCGAAAGAGTGCCCTCCGGTCCAGCATGAAGTAACTCCTTGTGCACACTTTGTATGATTTTCTCAACTACCGCATGCCCATGTGGTAAGATTATTGGATGTTTGGTACCCTCTGGCAAGTCTGAGTGCTGTAATCTACCTCCTACCCGCAGCAAGCGATCTCTCTTGTCGAAATAAGGGTCCAATTTTAATATAGCACTGGTGTTTGGTAAAGGAAGGTCCTCCTCCAGCCTTTCATACTCTGCTTGGTACACCTCTTCTTGTATCTCCCGATACCACCTCAACTTGGCATCTTGCAGCTCCTCGGCTGACAGCTCTTTGGAACCTGCACTTATTCCTGACTTAAAAGCTCGAACACCTCGAATAACAAATGCTGTTACCCGGATTAGCGTCAGCCATTGCTCATATCGAGATGGATCAATCACTGGTTCCATAGTAATCAACGCGCACGTTCTTGTCACCCTTTGTTTTCTTTCTTTCTCTACAGACTCGGTCAATTCGTTTGGCGACTCTCGATGTTCAGGCAGGCATTGAGAAGATAACCAGCACGGTCCACTCCACCACAACTTGCTATCAGCTAAGACCTTTACGGGCACTCCACGTGTAAGTAAGTCAGCAGGATTGTCCTCCCCTGAACAGTGTTTCCAATGGTGTGGGTCCCATGTGGACTGAATCTCAGCAACGCGGTTTGCTACAAATGTCTTCCACTGGCTACTTGAGCCTCTGATCCACTGAAGAGTTACCATGCTGTCAGTCCAGCAGACTACCTGCTCTACTTTGAGTGTTAACGTTAGGGATTCTACAACAAACTTCAGCAATCTTGCGTTAACAACAGCTGCAAGTAACTCTAATCTCGGTAACGATACAGCCTTTGCGGGAGCCACCCTTGATTTGGACATGACAAGATGTGTTGACGCATGGCCGGTTTCATCCAAGCACTTGATATAGACTGCCGCACCGTATGCCTTAGGTGAAGCATCACCGAAGCCATGGAGCTCTATTCTAGAACTTGATCCAATGTTTTCCATGAAATAGCGGGGAATGGTGATACAACTTAACTGTGAAAGTTCCGATTTCCACGACCTCCACTGCTTAGCAATATCCTCATCTAACTGGTCCTCCCACTGTAAACCCTTCTGTCATAGTTCTTGGAACAACATTTTCGCTCTGATTGTAAATGGTGTGATTAGTCCCATAGGGTCAAAAACCCTCGACGCAATGCTCAACAGACTTCTCTTCGTTTCAGGGTCACGAGCGGCCAGCGTACTTGGTGGCACGTTAAAGAGGAAGCAGTCAGTTAGTGTATTCCAACATATTCCCAGTGCCTTGAGCGGTTCTCTTGCATTGAAATCAACAGTACTGGACTCTGCCTGATCTTGCTCTGCAATGTGGCTAAGGACCTTCTTCGAATTACTGGCCCACTTTGACAGATTAAATCCACCTCGTTCCATCATCGCACTTAAGGACTGCTGTAACTTCACTGTATCTTCAACATCATCAGCACCACTAAGGCAGTCATCCACGTACATGTTCGACAGGACTTCCCTTGATACGTCAGGGAACTCTTCGCTGCATTTCTTCGCATGGCTTTGAACTGTGGCAATGGCCAGGAATGGACTACAATTAACACCAAATGCCAACCTTTGCAGCTTGTACACTCTCGGTGGTTTATCACTTTGTAGATCCCTCCAAAGATAACGTAGAGCGTCCTGGTCTCGTTCGTCAACCTTGATCTGGAGGAACATCTTTTGAACATCAGCCATAAGTGCAATCCTACGTGCTCGGAATCGAAGTGATACTGATACCAGGTTAGGTTGAAGTGCTGGCCCTGACAGAATACAGTCATTGAGAGATACCTCATGCTCGTCATATGCTGAAGCATCAAAAACAACACGGCATTTTGTAGTTTTCTTGTCCTCTCGAAAGACTGCGTGATGAGGTAAATACCTGACCTTCTCGTTATCATCAACTGCTTCCTTTACTTCTACGGCAAATCCCTTATCTACGTATTGGTTGATGGTATCCTTGTAAGCATTGGCTCTCTCTGGGTTTCTCCTCAGCTGTCTTTCGACACTCTCAAGTCTCTTGGCTGCCTGGAGGTAGTTTGACTTGAATGGCAGAGCATCGCTTTTCCATTACAGCGGTACTTCATAACGCTCACCATCAAACTTCAGTCCCTCGTTGAACTGTCTAACAGACTATTCTTCCTCTAAGGACATGGGTGTATTCCCTTTATCTACAATTCCAATAGATTCCAGCTCCCAAAACTGCTTAAGAATGTCTGTAACTGGATCAATGCACACGGTAGACAGCATGGATTGAGTGTTCTTAGAAGAAAGACCCTCGATGGGTCCTCCTACAATCCATCCAAGTGTTGACTCTACTGCAGTGGGAGCATGAGTGGCTTCCCCTTTCTTGCATTTACCACTCATAAATGAAAAGTAAAAGTCTGCTCCTATCAAAATATCGACGTTAACTGGTCCACGAGGGTACGAGTCGGCAAGTATCAAGTTCCGCAGGTGGGGGTAATCTTCTAGCCTGATCTCCACTGGTTCTAGTGGTGTGCAGATCTTGTCAATGGTGAGGGCCTCCATGCTAACTGGTGTTGAAACGTTTTCTTGAACAGAGGCAAGTGAGAACCTGACTTTCTTCATTCTCTTCGTTTGACTGGCTTCTCCCCCTAACATGGATACACTAAGGACCTCAGAAGGTCCATCAAGGGCAAATGATTCGGCAACCTTCTTGGTGATATAAGACCTCTGGCTTCCTGAGTCAAACAAAACTCTTACAGGTGCTCTCTGGAAATCGTCTGAAACCAGCATGGCTGTCCCAGTCTGTAATAAGGTTTGTTGCATCTTGGAGTTGTACGAAGCCACGAATCCACTTAATGTTGTATGTCCCTTTTCTTCCATGGTAGGATCCCAGTCACCATGAAGTATATTGTGATGACGCCGGCCACATCCTTCGACTTTGCACTTGGGTTGGCGGCATACTGAAGAATAGAGGAAAGTATTTGCAGGCTTTAAACAGTTAAAACATAGCCGGCTCTCCCTTACTAACTGCCAGCGTTTGTCAACTGACTTTCGCTCAAGCTCTGGACATTTAAAGGTTTCATGTCCCTGCTCCTTACACACATGGCAAGCTGCATAACTTCTCCGATTTGTCTCACTTGCTAGTAGAGCGGCTGCTGAAAACACTTTCTCCGGGGTGTTCCTTGCCCCAGCTCCATCCTTGTCTCGTGCTCCACTTCCTCTAGCTGTCCCACCATTCTCACCAATCATACTAGCATTCCTTTTTCCGGCCTCCTTGGAAATCACTTGTTTATTCAGGAACTTGAAGAAAAGTTCAAGATCAACACTCTCTTCCTTTGTGTCAGTTAGTTCTAATTCCCATTTCTCGGATAACTCAGGTGGAAGTTTGGTTTCTAATATTGGAAGGAGGATACAAGAATGGGTCGTTGGCTTTTCGCCTAGGGCCTCCAGTGCTCTAATCCGATTCTTTAGCGTGTCATGGAGATCTCGCAAAAACTCTACCCCTTCGTTTGACCTTGGTAACTGGATAATTGACTTGACTAGAGATGAAATAATTATTCTTTTCCTACCAAAGCGATGTTTCAGAGCATCAACAGCATGCTGATAATTAGCACTAGTGACTTCAAATCCCTCGATTGTGTGATAAGCAATCCCTTCAAGTACTGAACGCAGGTAGGTGAATTTTTGAACAGAAAGCACATTGTCATTATCATGAATAGCAACCTCGAATTGGTCCCAAAAATTTTGAAATTTTAAAACATCTCCATCAAATTTGGGTAACTCAAGTTTTGGTAATTTTAAATGTGACTGTTTGTGCTCCGCTGAACTCGAAGTAGTTTGTTCGTCTGCTTTGGAAATTGCTTGTCTAGATATATACTCTTGAGCTATGTCTAAAGCATTATCAATCACTCGTTGATAGTCAATCCACTTTTGAGCTTCTTCAGCAACTTCATCATCAGAAATAAGAGCAATAATTTCCTCTCTTACCTTACTACAACTCTCCATGTAACCATTCAACTTTTGAACACGATTTTCCATTCTTATGATGTTGTTGCTGGGACTTTTGCTTGTCTCAAGTATTACTTGTATCACAGCATTAATGTCCATCTTAAGGATCATTTCTTTCCTTCTTAACAACTGAAAATTACTTAACTGATGATTGGCAGACTGTGACGACGAGAGTTGACTAGTTGATGCTGCAGGCACGTAGTCAGCTGGCAAGGCTTGTTTAGAGCCTATATGAGTCGATTCCTCACTTTCGTTTTGCAAAGATGGAGGATTAGATTCTTCTTGCTTTATAGCAACTATAAGTCGAGCCATGAGAGCTGGTTTCTTTCCTTTTGCCGGTAATCCTCTCCTTTGTAACTCAGCTTTGACTAAGGAAAGAGACATTTCACTCACAATTTCCTCCGCTGACGATGCACAGTTGTCTGCCATATTCAAAACTGTAATCGTTTCTCTCGATGTTTACTTTTCTGCTCAGTGCTTTGCTTCCCCAAAGGTTTCTCAAATCCGGCTTCGAAGGACCATAATGTTCTGTTCAGACTACTAAAATAACTTCAAGTGAGAACCACATGTATTTTTATATACCATAATAGTAACACAACAAAATCTCCTCAGTAGGGTGGTCTCGTCATAAGTCCAGTCTCACTGGGGGGCGTGAGATCCTCCCACTGCGGGTCCGGGCCCGAACACTCATGAACTCGTTTAACCTTCGCAGCGTCAGTCTCGATGCCCTTCTCAGATACAATATGGCCAAGATATGCGACGCGTTTCTGGAACAGCAGACATTTGCTTGGTTTTAACTTAAGTCCAGCTGATGCAAAGCGAACGAACACTTCCTCTAAACGCTCCAGTTCCTCTTGAAAAGTTCTCCCATACACAATTGTATCATCAAGGTAAATAAGGCAGGTCTCAAACCTTAGCCCTGCTAAGATCAATTCCATTAATCTTTCAAAGGTACTTGGTGATGAAGTGAGACCGAAAGGCAAAACATTCCACTCGTAGAGACCAGAAATGGTTACGAAGGCTGCTTTACCACTGCTAGCTGGGTCCATAGGGACTTGCCAATACCCCGATGCCAGATCCAAGGTGGAGAACCATTTTGCACCGGAAAGAGAACACAGAGAGTCATCAATCCTTGGCAACGGGTAAGCATCTTTGACTGTTACTGCGTTGACCTGTCTGTAATCTACACAGAACCTTTGCGAGCTATCCTTCTTGGTAACTAACACCACAGGAGATGACCACGGACTGTTGGATTTCTTCACAATTCCACGTTGTAACAAGTCCTCCACCTGCCTCTCAATTTCCGCATGTTTCGATGGTGATGTGCGGCGAGGATGCTGTTTGATTGGTCTTGCATCGCCTGTGTCGATATTGTGTGTCACTAGGTTGGTTCTGCCAAGATCTTGTTCTGATAAGGAGAATACGTCTTTATGCCGGTGTAAGAGTCCAGCAACTGCCTGGCTTTCTTCTTCGGTCAACTGTTCTGAACTGCGCCGCCAAAGTTCTCTGAGTGGATCTGGTAACAAGTCTCCACTTTCCTCCGCCCTCCTCTGGCTTTGGTCAATTCCACTTGTGGAGCCCTGAGAGTTAATTTGAGGAAACTCCAGCTCTGCCACGTTGGAAACTGGTTTGGCCACAGCTACCACAGTCTGAGCACCGATGGTTTGTGTTTTGTCAGCAGTGTTAAGAATTCACACTGGTACAAGGCCGTTATCTCCTGCAGAAACCAGAGTCCTTCCAATATACAGGCCTTTGTCTTGTAGACGGTTGCCACAGGGCTCTAGGATTCGCAATCCTTGATTAGCATTTTCAGCTTTGGACTGTCGGTGGATAAGATGAACTGGAATTACTGCTTCACAATGTGGTTCTATCACTACAACACGGCGAGTTACACATCTGAGACTGAGTTGCTGGGAAATCTCACTACAACAGTCAATTTCCTCTCCATTGATAAGAAGTTGTTGCTGAACTAGGTCAATCTTCGCATCTACATCAGACAACAATTCCATACCTAATATGGCAGAGTCCTCAATGTCGGCTACCAGTACACGTAAGCTTACATCTTGAGTTCCTATCCTTATAGTAATCTCCCCTGTGCCATACGTATTGGTTCTGCGCCCGTCTGCCACAAACACTTGTGAGCCATCTTCACGTAAGGGGAATTTAGCATCCTCAGGTAACCTCTTGAAGCACTCATAGGATAAAACATTTCTCACGGCACCCGTATCTACCAGCCAAACAACTTTACACTGTCCTATGAACCCAATGACATAAAGTCCATAGGGGCGAGATCTCCGATTAGGTACTACTGTCACATTCCCACCCTCTTTAAGATTGTTAACTGCAGTGTTAGAACTTTGAGGCCCATGACTGTCCAGGTATGCTACTGGGCCCTCGAGGACACCCTGTTCCCGTTTCCCGAGTACTGGTCAGTTGCCGGTCGTCCCCTTCGTTTAGGGCATTCTTTTCTCATGTATCCCCTCTTTCCACAATGCCAGCATTCCCATCCCCTGGTTTGGTTTCCCTGTGGCACGTCATTTCTGATAGTTGGTTACCCTGCGGCTGTAGTTGGTTTGCAAGAAATTCATTCAATTGCGTGATGATGCTTTGCTGAGCTTCTAATTGCTGTTGTTGCTGGTCTATCTGAAGCTTAAGCCCATCCACCTTTGTTGGCAATTGTGTTCGTTCTGTTTCCATGGCTCTGACTTTACTACCCGCCCGTCTGAAAGAATTATTGTTGTCTAGAAATCGGAGGGATTCCAACTCTCTAGCTAGGGAAAGGGCTTGGTCGAGAGTTCCCGGTTTTTCCCGTCTATGATACAGCCTATCATCCTTATCACTCAAAGCATCAATAAAATGTTGGACAGCAAAACGTTCCTGCACGGAAGCACCCAAATGCTGATATGCTAGATCTACCATTGAACGAATATCTGTAGCTAACACTTGTAAACTCTCACCTTCGAATTGTCGACGATTTAACAGCCTGGCTTGATGTAACTCGGCTTCTTTCTCCACGCCAAATCGTAGCTGCAATCTCTCCACAATTTTGTCGTATTGTTGACAATCTGAATCCGTGAGTCCACTTAATAATTTCCTACTGTCACCACGAAGACTGGCGGCCAGAAACATCGCCTTTTCTTCCTCGGTCCATCCATTGACGATCGAGCAGCGCTCAAAATGCATCAGATATTCTTTCAGGGGTTGTTTTCCATCGAAATCTTCCGGTAGTTTAACAGGTTTCCTTGTTTGACGGACCACCGTCAACCCTTGTGACTTTGCGAGGGTTAACAAGTCATCATCGTTACGCCGGAATGGATTTGCAATCGAAGCACGTGACGTTTCGGTCGCTGGAAGTAGTGTGCTATCTCCGACCTCTGATGACTTTGCGAGGGTTAACAAGTCAGCATCGTTATGTCGGAATGGATTTGCAGTCGACGCACGTGGTGTTTCGGTCGCTGGAAGTGTGCTATCCCCGACCTCTGGTGACTTTGAAGTCGAAGCACGTGGTGTTTCGGTCGTTGGAAGTGTGCTATCCCCGACCTCCGATCGTACAAAAAACGGGCTAAGGGCCTCCAAATCCGTTTTGAAAGGATTCTCTGACCTGATAGGAGTATCCCACCGCTGCCGCCAATGTGATAAATCCATTTTCGGGTCCGCAGGCACTTAATCTCTAACGTACTGATCGAACACAACAAGCGGCCATGTTGTCTTTATTACACACACACAACAACAACCACCCCGAAGGGGGGTGGTAACGAAAGTAACACATTTCGTTCTAACAGGGAGGTACACGGTTTCGGCTTTCGCTACAATGCTCCCCCTCCGATTTATCGGGATCACCAAACAATCGATCGGGTACTACCAAAGCGAAGGAACATGAACTCGTGACAATACAAACTGTATAATATATCCTCTAGGCCAAAATTTTTAATAAATTGCAGGGTAAATTACCAAGCAATATCGCTTTTGTTCGAAAAAGTGCTAAAACAGACTGATAAGAAGCAGAAACGAAAGCATTGATTGCATTTACGAGACCCGGACGACAATTTCACCGTCGTTGTTTATATAACTTCATGGCCTTGAAATCACGTAGCGTCGTATCTAAAGAAAAATCTTCGAACGAACAATACCTTAAGAACGTATGGACAAAAAAAAAAAAAAAATACCAGTCCAAATAATAGCTAAAATAACGCAAAGCTTCACTTGAAGTCAGCAGGATCAGTTTACATTTTCCGGACGTAGTAGTCCTTGCGCTCTCGAGAATTGCATTTTTCGTTACTCCAGTGCTAATTCCTTCGCTGTTCATCTTAAATATCAATTATTCGTAGAATTTGTAGTTTTCATCTAAGCTCCAAAAGGTCTACCTTAATCAGGATGGAACAGAATTTTGAACACAATGCTACACGATTTTATGGCCAGGAAGTTATGCAAACCGTGACGTTGAATTTATCGCTCGGGTCTTATAAATGCAAGAAATGCGTTCGTTTTCGCTTCTGATCGGTATGTTTTAGCAATTTTTTTAATAAGGGATATTCTTGGTTATATTTCCTTGCATTTTATAATTTTGGTTTAGGGATATGTTGTACAGTTTCTATCCTCATGAGTTTATATTCCCTCGATTTGATAGCACCCGATTGTCTGGTAATCTCGACAAATCGGCATATTGACATCTTAAATGTTTATTCCTGGGGAAAACCCTGGCAGTAAAGCTATCAATTGACTTCCATTGAAAGTCGGACAGAGAAAAAAGAAAAGGCGGGATTATCTATCGCAACTGTAATGGAAATTGAAGATGTCAAGAACGAAACGTTGCTGCGAAATGTAATAAATAACAGATCATTTTCTTCAATTTACGTAACTGCAGGATATCTTCGGTTAGCATATTCTCCTCGGCCCATCATAGAGCGAGAGAAGGTTGCAAACATAAGATTCTTTAACATTTTGGAAGCATTGTGAGACTTTACAACAAAAAGTATTGAGGCTATGTGATAAGGAATGGAACGCAAGGGGTAAGAATTTATTACGGACTTCATCACGAACCCAAGCATCGGAAGAAAAAGGTTTTCGTTAAAAGTTTTTACCTTTCGGGATGTCCACGGTTATTTTCACGTTCCCCCAGATAAACGACCACCTCGACCCGTCATGAAAAGCAAAAAGAGTTACGAACAGACAAATCTGAAGGAATTTGCGAAGCTTTTGAACTCCGCATCTCATACAATAACAACAAAGATATGGACGGATGAAGAAACATGACATGCCCTTTGAGCGACCTGGTACTACTTACAACTCGCAAAAATACTCCGCGATACTACACTACAAAATATGATAAGATACATATACTTTACAAATTTTACACACAAACCACAGAGCAAGAGTCATTCCAGACAGATCAACGAATCGCAACCAGTTGTTGATTACAGGAGTAGAAACGGAAAATTATGGGAAATATCAGTGCAGTGCAAATAAAAGCTTCTAAAGAAGCCAATCAGGAGTGGCTTTCTTAAACATAGGTTAGATATTTTTTATAAAAAGGAAGAAAATAAGGATCTTAAAGACGGTTACTGCAAGGACTTGACTTCTAGAGACAAATCGCGAGGGCCTCATTTTCTTTCTTCTGCTTCTTCGTCTTTTTCTTATTCACCTTAATTTCTATCATTAGAGTATTACTATTATCAACTAATGCTTCGTTGTTATCTTGCAGTGCCCCAGAAACCTGAGATTATCGAAGGTCCAGAGAACCAAAGTGTCTCGATCGGTTCCAATGCTACCTTTAGCTGCACTGCCAGGGGCTGCCCGAGGCCAACAATCCTTTGGATAAAGGACAATGCTTCGTATCCTTTACAGTCCAATTTCAGAGCAAGTGTTATTCAAGACAGCCGACCGAATTATGGCAGCCCACTTTTCATAACAGGA